>NW_020837978.1:7413604-7470048 GCF_003676395.1 Aethalodelphis obliquidens | reverse complement strand
ACCGAAAAAAAAAAAAAAAAAAAAAAAGAGCAGAGGCAGACTAAATGGCCATATGCATCTATATTCTATAACATCATGCAGAACATGAAGTAATTTGTGGAAGAGAATGGAAGAATTCTCACGCTATAATGTTGTACCACGTACCATGAGACAGCTATATAATAGGAGTTTGTATATGCATACCAAAATGACTGAAAGGAAATAATGGTTTTCTCTGATTATTATGAGTGTTTCTAAATTTTTCATCATGTTTACCTATGTTTTCTGAGTTTTTACAATGAGACTATTTTGCAATGAGAGAGAGAATGTAGGTTACTAATTGAGAAATGGCTTCCGGGTGTCAGTCCTGGACCCGACACTTACTGTTCAACCTTGAGCAAGTTTGAACCTCTCTGTGCCTTGGTTTCCTCATCTTTAAAATGAGATAATAATAGTACATCCACCTAGTAGATTTTTACGAAGATAAATGATTTAATCATACAAACATTAAGAACAATCTCAGGCACAGAGCAGGTACTAGAATGCGTTAACTAACTAGTCAATTTTTTTTGCGGTACACGGGCCTCTCACTGTTGTGGCCTCACCCGTTGCGGAGCACAGGCTCTGGACGTGCAGGCTCAGCGGCCATGGCTCACGGCCATGGCTCACGGCTCCTTCATGATGGCTTGACCAAACGGTTAAGCTTCAGGGCACGAAACTGACACATGAGATGCTTAGATGGTCCTACAGAAAATATAGGGGCCAGCTGTTCCAGCTGTTTCACTCCAAGAAGTCCAGGAAGAAGGCATCTCAGTAGGAGCAGTGGTCCCTGGTCTGGCAATAGGTCTCCTGACCAGTGGTGAGTGGGAAGTCGCCTTCTGCTCAGACTGGGCTTCTTGTCAGTGTCCATCTGGAACAGCTCTCAGCAGTGTGGAGTTGGGTCCTCCAGAGAAGAGCCTTTAAGTCACTGGGCTTAGTGGTCTCTCTCTCTCTCTCTCTCTTCTTTTTCAGCCGCACCATGCGGCTTGTGGGATCTTATTTCCCAGACCAGGTATTGAACTGAGAGTTCAATCCAGCACTGAGAGTGCTGAGTCCTAACCACTGGACTGCCAGGGAATTCTCAGTGGTCTGTTTTTAAGGAGTAATGGCTACCCCAGGGGAGGGGGTCTTGACATTCTTAGTTCATCACTCTAAGACATTTACAGTTCTACAGTGGACGTTTCAAAACAGCTACTATGGAAATTCGCATTGACTACTTAACATGTCTTAACACAGCTTAAATCCTGCAAGATGAGTAAGAATCATAACACAGAAGAAATCACATCATAACACAAGAGGTTGAGTGAGCCAATACGTGCACTGAGTTTTTTAGAGAAGCCAAAAGAAGAATTAAACAGCAAAGTCCTGATGACAGGAAGAGCTGAACAACTCAGAAACTAAAGACGGGAGATTTGGGTTTGAAACTCCAAGGGTCCACTGACATTTTTGTGTGGATGCGGCTTGTGTTTTGGTTCCCCAGTTTCTCCACTTGTTGTCTCTGTGCTTCTCCCTCTAGCTATCAATTCCCTTCCAGAAATGTTCAGGGTTTTCTCTGCTAAGCGACAGTGAAAGTGTGTATAGGAAACAGTCCTTGCCAAAACAAAAGGTCATCTAAACAACAAAAACAACATCTAAACATCTAAACAACAAAAAATTACTTACTTCAGTGTTTAAAGACGTGGCTGCTTACCTGGACATTTTCATACAAACCCGAAGACACTTTTACTGAATGTTGACCTCGTACCTTGCTTCGTAACTGGTTGCTTTGTCTACGTTATCTCTTTTCTAGCAATTGTTTACTAAACTATGTAAGCAAAGCAATCTCTTCTTAGGTGTTTTATATGATAATAACAACACATTACCAAAAAAGTGGTGTAGAAAATATGTTTTTTTGGTCCTCAAATATTCCTCCCTGACACACTCATGCATCTCTTTGACGGTGCTATTGTGGGATAACTTTGACATTTAGACCATCAGAAGTGAATGGGAGCTGACAACATGCTTTAACCTAAATTGTAAAGACTCTTGTCTGGCTATTCAAGTCAAAACCAGAGTTTACATAACCACCTAGCATGGTTTCTGGTTATGTAAAACGTGACTGACTATCTGAACCCTGGATCAAAAGCTTCCTCCACATGAATGGTTTAGTTAGGGGGGAAAAAAAGCCCAAGACTGAACTGTGCCAATGAAAGCATGGATCATTTCACATTTTGCTTTGTGAAAGAGCAGAAAGTAAAGACAAATGAGGAATATGCATGGGGCACATCAGAACATCAAGTCAGTGGAAAAAATAAGCCTGGAAAATGTGGGGGAGATAAGCAAGTGACTCAAAGAAAAGTCATGAGGACCTGGCAAGCTTCCAAGAGACTTTGAACAGCAGGGGAATAGAGATGCTTGACTTGGGGACAAACAGCTCCAAAGCTATGAATTCAGTTCCTCAAGTGTATATTGAGCCTTTACTAGGAAATGTGCACCTTCTAGGTCCAAAGTGCTGAGTGGGAGGAAGGTATAAAGAATAACGTGTTTCCCTCCTTGACTTCAAAGCAGTTATAGAGGTGTGTAGACACAAAGCCTTCACAGGGGATAAAAAAACCCAACAACATAAGAAGAGTGTCCAGTTGAATATGATAATGCCGAATATACAGAGGAAGTGAACATAAATATTATGGGCTATAAGGGACAGGTGAGATAGATGCTCATGGTGAATTTGAGATGTACAGTGCAGTAATGGGGACAATTTGGGTAGCTATAGAGGAAGAAACCAGGTGTTTCAGGAGGGAGTAGACGTTGGCAAAGTATTAAATTTGGGGACAAGCATAGCAAGTGTGTTGTCTGGAGACCCACCTGGCAGGGGTAAAGGGTGTGTGTTGTGGCCAGATCAAGGATGATGTCCAGTGATGTAATGGAGAGTTTGCCGAGAAACAACTGGCAACAGAAATAAATGAAAAGTCTCAGTGGTAGTGATACTTTATATTTCATAAAGGTACAGTGTTTGTTGAATGATAAAAATTAAGCAGAAAAGTGGCATAAAAATCGGTGCTTGTGTTATTAAGGGTCAGTGAACACTGAATGCATCACGTGGTCAAGGGCCATTTATTAACTTCCATGGGTCTCAGTGTTCTTACCTGTAAAATGGGAATAAAATGTGTATGAGAGTCATGCTTTAATGAAATAATACTGGGATAATACATAAATGTATTTATAAAATCTAATGCAACTGTAAGTTATGAGGGCAGGGCGGTGGTGAGTGTAAAAAAACATAGGCTTTGAAGTCAGATAACCTTGAGCAAAAATTCTTGCCCCTCTATTTACTTTTTCCTCTTTTTCCTCCCATCTGCCTCAGTTTTATTGTTTTTAAATTGGGGATAATAATATCTATCTTCAGGGCTGCAGTGATTAGAGTAAAAACATGGAAAGTGTCTAGCATAGAACAAGTCTTTAACAGAGGTAACTATTGTTATAATTAAGCCCTTGATAAGCTTAGCTGGCTTGTTATTAAGGGGATTTGTCTACTGAATCTGGGTGGATGGAGGGAAATTGAACAGAGGTTAGATACACTGTTTTCCATGGTTGAGTTTGAGCAGAGGCTCATATAGGTTAACATGCATCCCTTACACAACTGGATCAAGGAGAGGCTAGAGCACAGGTGACTCTAGAATGTCTATGTGAGCGGCATAGGACGGCAATCTAATTAGAAAAGGGAGAGTGGAATTGAGGGCATGACTTGAAGTCGCTGTCATGTAGAAATCATGTATGATTATTTGGGAGAGACTTTGAGGCTGATGAAGATTATGCGAATGCTAACGCCTTACAAAGACACTGTGGTCCCAAACACGTCCAGAGTGGAAACGTACAAGTAACGTAAGACCTTTCACTTACTGGGAATGCACTGCATTCTAGGGTCTAAATAACATGTGTACATGGTAACAATGCAAACTGTATCTTAGAGTTCAATGGCACTGAGACGCTCCACGTGGCAGCTCCTTTATTTCCATTCTTTACTCTTCTCCCTGATATGACCTATTAAAATATTTCTGGTTTCTGTTCTCCTGCTGGTAGTATTTTGAGACTTCTCTCTCTTAGATGTTAGATTTCCTGGATTACTTTTCTAGTCTCTTTATTTGTTTTAGCATGTGTACATTCTGCCAGAGTTGCCCAACTTTATTTTGGAAACCTTACATTTCTTTTTAGTCTAAGCAATTACACTTTTAATCCTTCCAAATCTATTTCTTATTTCTCTGATTGTTTCTTTTTCATAGTTTCTCATCATTATTTTCTAGATGTAATAGCTTCTTAGATCTCTCTTTATAATAATTGGATTTTTAAAAGCGCTTCTTCTGCTTTTGAAATTTTCTGTTTTCTCTGTGTTATTTTCCTTAGCTATCTTGGTCTTTTCCTTTCGTGCTGGTGTGTACTCTTTCTAGACCTGGTTGTCTTTGGTTGTATGTTTGCATGTGAGAAAGAAGCCTTGGCTGGTTGGTCAGGACTTCCTCCACTGGTGTGTGTGTGTGTGTGTGTGTGTGTGTGTGTGTGTGTGTGTGTGTGTGTGTGTGTGTGTGTGTGTGTGTGTAGGCTTTGCATTGGAAAATTGACTAACCTCACTTCACGGAAAGGTCTTACTTAGGGGAGCCAGCCAATCCGCACTGTGGAAACATTACTTTCCTCAAGTAATTTCCTCTGGCTTTGCAGCAGTGTTGAAGATATTTCACCCTAAGGATGATCTGCTGCCTAAATTTGAGGGTGGGAATAGGAGGTGAGGATGGGAATTTGGGCTGGTGTGTGAGAAGTTCAGAGATATCCTATTAATCTCCTGCTTCTCACCATCTCCCGGGTAGAATCTGCTGACTCTGAGCCCAGAGCCCTCTCTGGGGCTTGATGTTCTACTGGGCAAACTGCATCCTAATCCTTTTCTCCTCCCTTAAAGATAGTGGCTTCCTGCACCTCTTTCTTTTGTCTGCCTATTCTTACCCACTTTCCAGGTTCCAGAGCTTTGTTGAAATTGGTTGAAATCCTTCTTTGGTGGTGACTGTCCTCCTATTCTCTCCACTTTATGCTGGGTTCCTTTTTATACCTCTGTGCTTTTCTTCAGGAGGAACTTGGGAGGAACCCGAAGCAGATCCGTTTACACGGTCTGCGTTTTCAACTGGAAGTAGTTCAGGGAATATTTTACATCCCAAACTGCAACCTTGTCCAGCAGGTGTGTCATTTTTCTTTCACAGATGAAGACACAGAAAGGTCAGTATGATTAAGTAACTAATCCTAAGGTTTGCTAGCAAATGGCTAAGCTGAGATTCAAACTGGGTACAATAATTCTAAATACTCTTATTTCTCCCTAAAGGGGAGATTTGAGGAAACCATTTCCTTAACATGTGTAAGAAGGACTTTCTCTTCAGAGACAGGTCTGGGCCTTGAGAGAGACAGAAGCCGTGGAGGTGTGTGGGTGATCTCTGCAGTAAAGGGTAGTGAGTTCCACTGCTGACTTTCTCGCTAACGGGCCTTTGGCCTCTGTTTCTTTATCTAGGAAACAAGAGAGTGTGACAATCTAGTTGTTGATAGAACATCCTAGAGTTCTCTTGAGTTTTGCTGCAGGTTTTGAGGATTTCCTAACTGTTGTTCCTAAGAGAAGAAGAATCTTCTGTGAAAAAGTCAAGATAAAGCATAAAGAAGCTCATAGGAATGTAGAAAACGCTCTATTTCTCGGCAACCAAAACGCATTTACCAAGTACCTATAGTGCAAGGTACTCTATGCCTTGAGATGCCCCCTGTTTTTCGGTGGGGGCAGTGTAGGATTTTCCACGAAGCTAATGAAACTTAAGCTCCAGGGTTCTTCACTTGCACAAGTCACTTCTAAAATTTTATTTTTAATTTTGTGTTCTGAAAGAGATACCCCACATGGTATATCCTTCAGGACCTATAAAAGCTGTATCTTTCCCTGCTTGGCAGGAGCGTGGTGTGGCAGGGATGGAGAGAGAGTATCAGTTTCCTTGTGGAGTGGTAGCTCCACAGAGCAAAGTGCAAAAGGAAACAGGAAACTGACAATTCTCCCGTGAGTGTGATTTGCGGAGACTGCCAAGTCGGATAGTTCAGACGCAATGTCCAGTTCAGTCCTGAGTGATCTCCGTCGCTCAGTTCTCTATTACTATGGCTACCTCTACTTCCCTTTCCAAAGACCAGGTTTGCGTTAGAGCCAGTAGGCTGCCCACTCCAGAGCAAAACTGGGAAGTGTTCTTCTTTATTTTGGGGGAATGTACTGAAAGCAGAGGACCAAGCAGAATAGTTTAAATTGGAAATGTAAAGTGGCAATTCTCTGCATTTAGCTGATGCTGGCTCATGGGAGTAGCTTAGCTGAAATGTGGTCAGATATTTTCTCCTCGTAGATTACAAGTTTCAAAGATACTTTCCGTGCATTAGAATTTTCTAACTGCATTGCTGCTTACAGTGAGGCTGAGAGAACAAATTTCACTCAAGAAATACCAGTCATTTGAAAAAAAAATTCTTAGGGGACTTGCTAGAAAATTGGAAAGGGGACAAGGTATATCCACATACATATTAGAGTCTGCAAAACCATCAGGCTCCATGCCTGGGATGTCGGATGACAATAACCAAGACAAATGTGGAAATAAAGGCGGTAGGTTTTGTACAAAGCCACGCTGAACACACATTTGTTTTTACAGCTTTTCCTTAGATAAACCATCCAAGCTAAAGTAAAAAATTAAGATTTTTTTTTTACTTATGAAATAAAAATTTATTAAGCTAACACTCTGTTCCATGAAGTACAAAGATTAATAGGATACAGAAAGTTCCCTGAAGGTTATAGACTAGCCACATCTTCCATGGTTTCCACTGTTCCCAGAGACTACGATTATAAATCATTATTTACTCAATGTCATGGATACCCTCATTTCTTTATCTCTCCTCAGGCACTAAAGACTTCCTTTGAATCTCCTTTAAACATAGTTTTCACTTCCCCAGATTTCTTCCCCTTCTGATGGCCATGTCTTCTCACCGTGTCATGGAGTTACCCACTTCTGGCCTCCTTTCAAAATATCCTGAGGTTAATACCTCTCAAAAGCCAGCCAAGGCCTGGTAATTAGCAAGTAGTACTCAGCACAGCAAGTCTAATCTTCTCCATCCAATTCAAATTTGCTCTGGGAAGACTTGTCATTTTATTTTCTTTATGACAGCCATTCATGAAAAGAAGTTTTTTTATTTTAAGGAAATTAAATTTATCAACACTTTAAAACATTAAGATTTTTAAGGCAATATTTCAGGGGTATGTTTACATGGTGCTGGGGGCATTAATGATTGTGCAAATCGTTCACCACCATATGTGAGAGTGCTCACCATTCCCAGTGCCTCGGTTAGGAATCTCTCGGTTATGCGTGACAGCTGATGCATAAAGGTAATTTATTGGCTCACATAACTGAAGAATGCAGGACAGCAGACCAAGATGGGCTTCTATCAGCTCAGACAATGTCATTAAGATGGGATTTCCCTATCTCATCTCATAGTCTTTTCCATGTGTGGGTGTCTGTAGTGGCTGGATGGTTACAGCAGCCTTAGCCCGAGTTTGTTCACTGAAATACCGAGTTTAGGAGATCCTAGTGAAACAACTCAGAAAAGATTTTGTATTGAAAAGTGTATCAGTTAGGACTCTGCATGGTGAAAGCCATAGACAATCCAAGTCAAACTAGCCTCAACAGAAAGCTAATGTGTTGGCTCATGGAACCGGAAGCCCATGCAGGTTGTGACTTGGGGTGTAACTTGCTCTAGAACTCAAGTAACAAACAGAAGATTCCTGCCTTGACTGTGCTTTCTGTGGGTGCCAGCCACCTGCAGAGTCAGGTTCCTTTCATGGGAGTAAGATGGTGGCAGAAACCTATGCCTCAATCCTCATACTAGCGAGTGCAGAGGAAGAGTGAAGATTTTTCTTCTGCTGGGTTCATGTTATCCTTGAAGGAATCATTTTGCAGGGCAGATGGCCTATTTTGACCGAAGTAAGTCTACATGGTCAGCTGCTGGAACTGAGCCCGCCCCTGGAGACAATGCCACCCAAACCACCAAGGTGGCGCTCTGTAACCAGAAGGAAGGGGCAGGGCTATTGGGCAATGATGCCCAATGTCTGCTGTAAAGCTAATGCCCATGACAAGGGCCATGTTTTGTGAGTGACCAGAACATTAGCAGAGGGAAAAAAAAAGGGCAAAGAGAAGATGTATTAGTCAGGATTCTCCAAAGAAACAGAACCAAAGGAATATATATATATATATATTCCATATACCAATGGAATATACACATATATATTCCATTGATTCTGTTTAGATATATATATCTCCTAGAGTGAGATTTATCATAAGGAATTGGCTCATGTGATTACAGAAGATGAGAACTGCCATGATCTGCTGTTTGCTATCTGGAGACCTAGGAAATCTGGTGGTGTAAATTCCAGTGCAGGTTGAGGCCCACCCAAGCTGGGGAGGGTCATCTCCTTTACTCAGTCCACCAATTCCAATGCTAATCTCGTTTCTGGCAACACCCTCACAGACACAGCCAGAAATACTGTTTAACCAGATATCTGGGCACCCTGTGGCCCAGTCAAGTTAACACATAAAGTGAACCATCATAGAAGGAAAGGGAAAAAGGTAGAAAATGAGTATTTATAAAGTGCTTACTATATCAGCTATAGATCAGGCATTTTGAAATCCTTCAAACCACTCTACTAATAGATGAGATGAAGCATCATATCCAAGAGTCTGTAGACAGAAGTGATAGAAATCACATTCAAACTCAAGACTGCCTGTTCCATAGCCCATCAGGGATACTTTGCAGAAGTAAGAGCGTGAAAGCCTGGATCTGAATTATACAATGAGAGACGTATTACAGCTCTAGATGTATCATTGGGGCAAGTGGTTCTCAAAGTGTGCCTTTTAGGGCATCTTCTAGGTCCTTTCTCTTCCAGTTGAAAGCTGGATTTTCCTCAGCCATTTCAACCCAAATAATCCATCACAACAAATTAAGTGCAGAGCAGATATGAGAATCCAGCTGTCTTCTATCAAGCCAGATATTAAATAGATTTTCAAAAAATGTAGAACAAAGATGTTCTTCATGGTAAACTTTCTTTGATTTTGGAACAAAGAATTAATTTTTTAATAAAATTTATGTTATACTTGTTAGTATGCAATGGATTTATTATAGTTATTTTAAGTGATTTAATAAATAAAAATTTTAATCTTCTTTTAAAATTTCTAATATGATAAATATTGATAGGAATAAACTCTGTAAACAAAAGCTCTGTGGGATCTTTAATAAATTTTAAGAGTGTGAAAAGATACTGAGGCCACAGTGCTTGAGAACTGTTGAGGTTGCCCATCTCAGAAAGTAATCCTCAAGTAGAAATCTCCAGGTAGGTATTTGACCTTATCCTTCAGTTCTCCTACTGCAGCTTTGCTTTGCCAACAATTGGACTTCATCTTTTAAAAATGATGGGTCTGTTTTCCAAGGTAAAAATGACCTGGAAAACTAGAGCCTGAGTTCTTGATAGCTCTTTATTAGCCTTTGGGTTCAGACCTCTTTCCCACCCAAATTTATTTAGGGGAAAAAAAAAAAAAAAAAGACAAAATGCTTGATTTGCACTTTGGGAACGGAGTTACTGAAACACAAACTTGGTTGAGTCGGCTGAGAACATCATGTGCCCATCAGGACAGTGTGACCACAGCATGAAATGTGATGTGGAATATACTTTATTAGTGAAAAAGGGCCAAGGAAGAGTGAACTTCCGTGATGAACCAGATGACTATAACATGGTGTGTTTTAAAATTTTATTTAACTTTTTACCTTCACTCTCTGTTCCCAATCAGTCCTTGCCTGAGGGGGTCACAGAGAGTGAAAGCAAGTCCCAAGAAAGAATAGGAAGCTGAAGACCAGGAAATCCACAAATTAGATAATAGTTTCTTGAATTATCAAGAATTCTGGGTATTTCTAGATGTAGGAAATTGGCAAATGCTTAAATTGTTTTATGAAAGCTCTATCTAATGGTTGAGGCTCTTTTAAAGTTTCTTAACAATTGGGAGTATTATTTCCAGCTCAGACAGTTAGCAATTTAAAATTATGAAGAATGGCTTAGCCTTCAAAGCAAATTCCAGATTGTTTAATTAGTCATGCAAATTGCTGGATGTTACTCATCATACAAGAAACAGGATGATTTATTAGTTTTGAGCTAAATTAAGCCCCTTTCAGGCTTTCATGAAAGGGCCAAAGTCCATTTGATTTTCAAGTTTGCGTCTGCGGCAAATCACATTTACAAGATTTTGGAATTCTAAATGAATCTAAACTTTGAATTTAGGAAGCAGAGTCTCATCAAGGTTTGCTGCAATAGAAGCACTTATAGAGGCTGCAGCTATGAGCTGATCTCGAGGCCCTGGAGATCTTACCAGTGGGTTGTTGCAACTGAAATTGAGGCTCAGAGAAAGAGGCCTCTATACCTGGGTCTCAGGATGAAAGTAGCCGGAGGGATCTGAGGCAGAATTGACTGTGGTCTGGAAGAAGCAGAATGACTTGAAATCTGCAGTGCAACACACACTATAATAGAAATAGGATATATTTTAGGGACAAATTGTACTTAGTGAAAAGAATTCAGGTACAATAGCTGATTATATTGCAGGCCAGCTGTCATCTCTAAATTGTCCTTAGAATTTAATACCCATTAAAAATTCAATTTGGTACATTTTATTGAGTATTACTGTTTTCAGAACTCTGTCTTAGGTGTAATGTAGGAAACAAAATATGAATGCAATGGGCCTGCCCTTTAAGAAATCTACAGTCCAGATGGACAATAAAATATATGTGAACAATTACCATCTAGGACAGAGTGTGATAAATGTTAAAATAAAAGCACCAAGGCACTAAGTGTTTTGAAATTGCAGAAAAAGGAGAGTTTGATACCAATTAGGAACTCTAGGAAAGTTTTCATAGGGTAGTAGTATTCGATGTGGATCTTACAAAGGATGACATTTTAATGAAGAAGATAAATTGAAAGACTTTTCTGACTGGGGGAATAATTTGAGTCAGTGGGTAGGTATAGTGTTTGGGGTGCATGATATTGTTGGGCATTTTGCATAAATAGAGAGTGTCTGACATAACCCCAGCCTCAGTGAAGGGTGAGCATCTCACTCACAATGATGGGAAGACCTAGGCAGGCATGTGTTTTGTCACGTGACCCTGCCCCTACTGTCTAGGCTGGTGGGACCAGAGAAGGGTGGCTGATCCACAGCTGTCCTATGTCCTGCTCTGAAAAACTCTGCATAAACAGGAAAGAGCTGGGTTGATTAGGGTCTCGATCTTGTGAAATTACATGGTGGAATAAAGAATCTGGCAGTGAGGTTTGGGAAGTGAAAATGAGAGGAGGTATACACCAGAAGAAACCATGAGTAGAAGAGGGCGTTATGAGTAAGTCAGTAATATTATGAAGAAGCTGAAGTTACAGAGAAGCAGAAACTATGTAGCAGGAAAAACTATGCAGAGGGTGAGGAAGCCAGGTGGAGCCAATAACAGATCCCCAGTAGGAAGCTGGGCCCCATGACTTGTAGGACTCTAGAGTTAGCATCATTTAGATTGATGCTCAAGTCTGGATCTGCCTTAGGTCCAGAGTCCCTTTCTAGCTCCATCTCTGGAGGACTTGATGGGGCCATGGCTCCTATTCTTTGATTTCCTTAGGATATTTTTCTTTCTTGTTGCATTACATATTCATACCCTAAAACTCAATTATGTATGCTGGCCTCAGTAAGCCCCCCAAAGAGCCTGGCTAAGCCACCTTATGTTACTGGAACAGAGGGAGGTGAAGGGTGGAAAGTCAGGTTGGGGACAGTTTGTGGATGTCAAGAGATTCTATATGGATCGTTTAATGCTTTTGTTTGTTTCTCTGCCAAGCATTTTGGATTCAAAGATGCATCAGACTAAGTCTCCAATTTCAAGGTGAAGAGAATGTGGCCACAAAGATAGCTGTCATTGAAGATTAACATATCAAATATTAGATCCACCAAAGACGTATTAATCCTGTGCTTGGAGGGAGAGGCTACCTAGGAAGGCTTCCCAGAAGAAATAGCGATGCTAAGAACTTTAAATATTCTGATTCCACCAAAAGGTTTGGAGCAGGAAAATAAAATGAGTAGATAAATATTATAGAAAGGTGACTTTGGCCTAAGGATAATTGGATGAAAGAGAGGCTGTCACCGAGAAGATTAATTTTAATACTTGGGAGGATAATTCAGTTGTAGAGGAGGGAGGTGGGGGTCTTGAGAAAAACAAAAGAAGGAGGAAATAGACCCCAAGTGGACTTCAAAGGTAGAAGCAACTCAACTTGATGGCTGATTCAATGTAGTGGGTACTTGAGGGCGTAGGGGGGTTAATGTGACATCAACTCAGGTAATGTGATGTATGTTGATGACATTAACGGAGCAGGGGAATAGAAGAGGGGGATCAGATTTACATGGGAAGATAATGACTTTCCTCTTGGCTATGACAAGTTTGGGGTATAGGCAGGACAACCAAGCAGAGCTGCCCAGTGGGCAGCTGAAAATGTAGGGCTGGAGTTTGGAGGATTGAAGGGTCACCCATCCAGAGGTGTGACTGACATGGTGGGAGAGGAAGGGACCCCATACAAAAACAGAGCAGAGGAGACGGTAGGTGCCTTCCAAGGAAGAAGGCCAAGATGATCACTAACTGCTCACGGGCTTATGGCATTATCATATTTGTTTACTTGTATTACTGTATGTTTTTATTAAAAATACAACGAAATACCTGTCTCCCATTTTTGCGACCCATGAACACATTTTACACAATAACACTAATGGAAAAGTCTGCTAACTTTGAGGCAAACTGATCCATGCTGTCTTTAGGGGCTCCACAGATAGGTTTATCATAGGTTTTAAAAATCCGTTATCTTGCCTTTAAGGTCCATCATGCCAAACTCTTTAAAATTAGCCAGGAGACCATGGCTTTAGTGTTGATAACTGCTGTCCCCGCACCTCCACTCGACAGTCTGGGTGATAGGTTTGACTGTACTCATTGTGAGAGGGACAAGAGAAGGAACTAAGTGTAAGGAAATCAGGGTTCTCCTTACATTTGGAGATAGAGTCCCCAGTCTTGTGGGAATTACTAAGGAACTGAAGTTTGCCTACAAGTAGGGCACAAAATGCCTTGCATCCGGCGGGTATTTCATAGATATCACTGGAGGAGCCCTAAACTCTCAGGTGCCTCCAGGATTCCTTTCAGGTCTCTTTGAAATTCCCAGAGGAAGATAGTTGGAGTCATGTGATGGAGGGAGGGTCAGTAGGGGTGGGATTCCTGAAAGATGCTTATGGGCAGGGGTTGGTAGCTCGAGGGCTTTACTTCGTTCTAATATCTGACATCTATCAGGTACTAATGTCTGTTGAGTAGATGATATCCCCACTTTCAATGAAAACACAATATAAGTCTTAAATTCTGTCTGTCTCTGAGTTTATGCTCTTCCATTAAGAACGAAAAAGGAATCCTGCTCTAGCCCCCTTCAAATATGCTAGAAGATCCCATTCTCATTATCCTAGATGCCTAAGAGTTGAGAGTATAGAGAGAATTCTGGTGACCAAGGAGGAACCAGAGGAGGCAGAGAGTAATGTTGTTTGGTCATGGTGTTAGTGGTGGAAATAGTAAGTTACAGCATGACTTATGAATGGTGGTAAGAGTAAGTTACAGCATGACTTATGAATGGTGGTAATAGTAAGGGTAGATGGACAGTTGCATTTTTTGTCTCCTTTAGGGGCGACTGCTGTGATCTATGGGTAAAATCCAACTGTTTTTGAAAAAAAGTATGTTCTCATTCCTTAGTCAAATAAGGAATGGCTGTTTCATCTCATAGTTGTGAGAGCTCAGCCCTAGCCTTGTTTTAATGAAAAGCATCTGACATATTGAGATAGTTTCTACTCTGGGATTAAATTACTAAATGAAAACTCAGTAGACTGAGAAGGCAAAACAACAAAATTGGCTTTACCCTGAAACCATGTAGGCTGTTACTCATGTGATATGTTTAGAATGTGTATGGATGATGGGAAAACTTCCTGCCTATAACTATTGGCTTCACTAATTCGCTCGAGGTGCCTGAAACTTATTCACTGATGTCTTTTTCCTTTGCTTAAGCACTATCCTCTTCTGGTGGTGGTGCTGGATCTGTTCTTAAAGGGCTACGTTAGTATGATATTCCATTTGTTAAGACTCCTGGTTGCAAGTGACAGGAAGCCTAGTCCAAACTATCTTAATCAAAACCCTGGACCACTGGAACCAGGTGCTAAAATGATGTCAAGAGGACACATCCCTCCCTTTCTTGAATCTGTCTCTCTTCTCCTTTCATTCAGGCAGACTTATCCCCAAATGGTGGAAAGGTGATCATCTCAGCAGCCGTAGTAGAAGGACAGCGGTGCTTTCCTTCTCCAACAGTAGCTCTTGGTGAAGTCCTGGTGGGACATGCTGGTCTGGCTGACTTGGCCACGTGCCCATTCCTCAGCCAGTCACTGAGGCCCACGGATACAATGTGCTGCTAGGGTGCTAAGTCACACGTCAATCCTGGATTCTGGGGGGTAGTGTCAACTCCATCTGAACCACAGGCAGAGAGTGAGAAAGGGATGGGGCACTAGAGAAAAGCAGGGATGTTATTGGACAAAGGGATACAGGACAGCAAAATAACAGGTACCGCTGCAGTTGCTAATGTTGTGTTCTCGGAGGGACAGAGGTCTCGAAGCAGGATCTTATTTCCCTGCCCAGGGATTGAACCTAGCTGTTAGCCCACCAGGGACTAGAGGCTAGAAGCAAAATTCCCTGGTCCTTACCCCGTTTGAAAGTGAAAAATATTTCAGGGAGGCAAAAACAGGGACAAAGTTTGTTATTAGAGACACAGCACAACGTATGGGAGAACACACAGAGAAACGGCTTATTTATTTAAGTCAGAAGCAAGGCAGAAATACACACCCAGAGAGAAGCGCAGGCGTCCTGAATGAGGAGCGCAGTAAAGAGGGGATTTAAATCACTTATATAAGGCAGTCCTTCCGGGCCTTTGTTTACATTGGGCCAATCATCTGGTTTCTTTTTTCACACCTGACGGGTCCCAGGACCCTCCCCAACATGCATGCACAACTTTTTGCTAAGATGGATCCCACCGCAGAGGCCTATGGGTGCATGTCCACACTTATTATGGGGTGGCGCCCCCTCCCTTTTTGAGCCCCGAGGAGCCTTCCTAGCTTTGTCCTTGGAGTGTCTGGGTGAGAACAAAGCTTCAATTTTACTTCACTTGACAAACACCAGCTGTCCAGCCCAGGGGCCCATCTATCTCCTACCTCAGTTTGAGTACCAATGCAAACGTGCCTGATGGGCTGTCCTTCCTGGATGGGGCAGACCAGGAGCCTGGAGAGCAGTGGGGACCTGGAAAGGCATGAGAGAGGGGAGCTGCAGTCACACACAGTCACAATTTTGCCTCAGGCCACTTCCAGCCCTGCTGAGTCTCTGGGAGTTACTACAACCATGGGGAAAGAATGCCCATAAACGTCAGGTGTAGGATGAAAAATTACCAAGCAAATGGAGAACACTTTACAGACTCTGTCAGCTGCTCAACGAGCCACAACAATTTTCTTAATGAATTAAAACTTTTTCTTGGTTATTTTTGCATTTTTGCTATCGGTCAGTTATACAAGCTATCCGTTCGTATAACCTGTTCTTGTTTCAGGTGTAGTTTTGTACTAAAAAGGACATTAATTTATTCTGCTGAAGGTTAGTGATGGATTGATTGCTTCATTGTTTGCTCTTACCCCGTGGAAATCAAGGGAATTTTGTTTCTTAAGTAATTGTTTCCTTATTTCATCACCTTTTTGTTTGTTTGTTTTCAGTGTGCCAACAGTTTTGGTAGAACAGAATGTCACATGGCTGGATTTGGTGTGCTTGCTATATTGTTTATGTTTGTAGATCAAGAACACCAAGCATACCAGTTCCCCCACCTGTCACCAGAGAAATCTTTCCATCCCCCAAGTCCACAGACACAGAGTCCTGGGGAGCTTGCAGCTGAGCAGGGAGGTAGGAGAGTGTGAACGTGTCTTGTATGAGAGCCATCGCCAGGAATCTTGCCACTGTTTTCCTAGCTGAGGAAAGATTCCATTAGGGTTTGGCTGAATGGGAAACCCTCAATTGTCATCACCAAACTGCAGACTCTGACAGTTGGGTTCTCAAGACTAATAATATCCCTTGAGCTGCGTGAGGTGAGTTTCCCCTCCAGCCCCCAAGTGAACCTTGCCTTCTGGCTGGGGATGTGTCGGCCAATGGCCAGGCTTCTTCCTGGAATAACTGCCTTTCACCCAAAGATGAAGCTCTGGAGCTCTCGATGGGAGTGTTGCTCTGACTTGTAAAGCCAACAGCCATTTACTGACCTCTGTGCTGTCCAGTACAGAAGCCAGTATCCTCACGTGGCTGATGGACCCTTGAAATGTGGTTAGGCTGAACTGAGATTGCAGCAAGTGTACAGTACACACCAGATTTTGAAGACTTAGTAAGCTATGGATGGAATGGTGTCCTCCCACCCCCAAATTCACATGTTGAAGTCCTAACTGCAAATGGGATTGCATTTGGAGTAAGGAAGTAATTAAGGTTAAATGAGGTCACAGGGTGGAAGCCTGATGACCAGGAAGCTTGCTTTCTCACTTGGCCGTGAGAGGACTCAGTGAGGTGGCCGTCTGCAAGCCAGGGAGGGGGCTCTCACCAGAACCCTCCCATGCTGCACCCTCATCTTGGACTTCAAGCCTCCAGAACTATGAGAAATTAACTTCTGTTGTTTAAGCCACCCAGTCTGTGGCATTTTGTTATGGCAGCCTGAGCAGACTAATACGTTGTGTGAAAAGATAATGTAAACTAATTAATATTTTATATTGATTATTTATTGAGATAATACCTTCGATATATTGGGTTAAATAAAATGTATTATTAAAATTAATTTTATCTATTTCACTCTCCTCTTTAAAAAAAGTGGCTCCTGGGAAAGTTAAAATTACGTATGTGGCTTGCATAATGTTTCTACAGGACAGTGATCGTCTAGACCCTTGGGTTATTATTATTAAATTGTCTTAAATTTCCCAATCAGTGACTGTTCAGTCCCTATTCGTGAGGAATCTCTAAACTGTTCTCTGGCTTATGTCATTTTCTGTTTCTTTTTTCTTTAGTATCCAGAAGATTAAAACCAAACAAGATAAAATGAAACAAACACCTAAAAACCAAGACGACACGAGCAAAACAAAACCTGCTGTTCTTCTCTGGCTTATGTAATTTTTTGATTAAAGAGATTTTTCTCTCCTCCTGATCTCTCTTCTGCCTTATTTCTTGGTCGTTGAAGCCAACATTTAGGAATCAGCTTTAATGTTGGTGGTGTAGAATGACAGGTCCCCCGGGGAAAATCAATCCAAAGAAAGTTGGGGAAGTTTCTGCACTCTCAGCCCCGAGCCTTTGGTGGTGGTCAGGGTGGTTATAACCATATAATGAGATGGTAATAAAAACGGGGTACAGAGTCTCCTGTTTTTTGTTTTTTTTTTCAGTGAGCCAGAGCCCCTTTCAGCTGTAGACAGGACCGTGCTGTCGGGCCTCGCTGGCTGGGAGAAGGGAAGGTTCTGCTGAGCTGTGTTGAATGCATCCTTGGCAACACCAAATGGGTATCTGAATAGGTCCAGGAAATTGGAGACTCGTAGCTCATGTCACCTGGAGCAGGGGAAATGTTTTGCCAACGGCAGAGCTGAGCGCAAAATGTTCTGGGTTAATCCATATGCTTTGGGCAAGCCTCCACTTGCGAAGGAAGCTTCTGGTGGCAGATTTATAATTGGAATTCATGGTCTCCACTAGCAAGGGCATCACAGTTTATTCCAAAATACAATCTCCTTAGCACAGCCCTCGATTCTCTTGAATTTTATCTTTGGCAACAAATACTGCCAGGCATTTACCTTGAACTAACAGACTCGCTTAGTTGATTTTTGAAATATTTCTGCCAAGTAGTCAAAGCTGAATAGCCAAAGTGAGCCTGTCAGTCATTCTTCTAAGTAAAAATAGCGTTCCGTGAAGACAGCCACTATTTCAGCTTGTAACTCAGATGACAGCACAAGTGCTTTTCCTCAAGACGTGCAGCAGGAGTACTTTATGAGCACCTCCCATTTTATCAAACAGAATATTTTAAAAATGTGTGTGCAGGAGTTCAGATGTAAGTTCGTTCTTATTGCTTCATCAAGGCCATTAAGTAAAACTAGCTTTTTTTATTTTTTCCTGTGAGTCGGGGGTAGGAAGAAACCGATGATTGCTAGTTCAGTTCGGTGCTATTCCTGGGTCTGTGCTAGATGGTCAACAGTTTTACCCACAATTTTTGCACCATCGGTGCAAATGTCAACAAGTGAAATGGGAAAACAACATCTTTTATTAGGAAAGTGGTTTTGAACCCCAATACTCCCTGAAGAAGCTTCAGGGACTCGCTGGGGTCCATAGATGACACTTTGAGAAGGGTTTCCTCTAAAGTGCATTATAAATGGAAGGTACTGTAATTCTCCTTCTGAAAATTAAAAATCTTTTTTTTTGGTAAGTCATTATTGGAAATGCTGAACTTAACTCCAGACCACCTGTTTGGAAATGTTGTCTAGGGAATGAATGCATCTGTCGAAAGACTAGACTCAGATGTTGTCATGGTATTTGTTAATTTATATTTAGAGTTTTGTGCTCTGCGGTGATTGCCACAGCTTCCCAAGGATACTTGGACAGAGTGGGTCTCTCTTCCTTCTGGTTATGACGTAGGGACCAGGTTACTCTTCAGGATCCCTAGTTGATGGAAAGTTCTTCTTCTATTCATGGCAAATCTACTAGGCCCTTGTAGTCTTGAAATCTCAACTAACTCGTATGACGTAAGGCATCAGCAGGTGTTCTGGCCGCGCTTATGGACCCCTGGTTATTTGAAGTTCCAGCCCAAAGTAAGGGGTTCACTTGGTACAACCGCCTCATTGAGATTGGAGCTTGGACCCTGTAGAGACCTGAGGAAAAGAGGGAAAGGCCATACAAGATGCCAGGAATAGCACAGTTATCTAATATTTTAAAAAAATTAAAATACAAATGGATGACAGGTTGTTTTGAAAACTCTCTCAATAGAAATCCTAATACATGTTCAAAGTAGTTGCCTGCATTATATTTTAGGATAAAGGAGTGAGCAAAAATGGAAATTCTTTCTGTATCTCTATGGCACCTGGATTTGTACATTGCCCTGCATATTGAAGGTAATGAAATGAAGGGTCTAGATTCAGTCCTGATAAACACATATGGGCATAACTATGGCTATTAAGAAGTTTCAGTCGCTCTTTTGCTGTTATGTTGTACAAAATATATTTCTCCTGGCGTAACAATGCTTTTGTTCTTTGGGATTAGGTTTTTTTAAGGTCAGACCTCTGCCTTATTTAGCCACCAGGGATGTAGATATGTCTCAGACTCTTTAAGATAAATCTTTTAGGTGTCCTTAAAATGATTTTTAGCTTAGTATGTCCTTGGGGAGATTGCCTTTAAGTTTAGATTTTAAATAAGAAAACAGGCATAATACGTACTATGGGCACAGATGTGCACTATAAGTAGGAAGATTATTTAAGTCTAGAGATTGGACCAAATCTAAAATCTCACCTTCCAGAAATCATTTTCATCTTTTAAATTTATTTTGGTCACCCTAAAAAGAAGCACACGATCCTTAGCTTTGTTTTGCCTTTTATCAGACTATAGACCTTCTGAATTTTATACCATACTTAATTCTGTTTCTATTCCACACCAGTTTTCCTGGGTATGATTAGACCATATTATTTTCATTCACCCAATTAAAAATTTAAACAGAGTAGATGGATATTAAGGAGGAAGTTTTAACATCATCTTTGCTGGTCTCTTTTTGTTTGTTTCTTTCTATACACTACCAAACCTGCATTTGCATGTGCAAATTAAGTAACAACTGCAAACACACAAATGGAGAATTTCCATGTTTTCCTGCTCCTAGACCCTTGGGAAAGCACCACATGTACACCAAAAACAACTTATAAAGAGCTTTTTGGCCCATGGTGTCTGACTTAGCCAATGGAGTTTAGCACCATCCAATTTTTTACTTCAGTTGCTCCATATATATGGACTTCTGAGTCACGCTTCTAGGGTTTACGCTCAGACTGCCATGATGCTACCTCCCAATCTTCCCCCAGTCTAGTTACCAAACTGTTTAACTGTTTAACTGGAAGTCCTTTGAGGGCGGCATTAGTAGGATCCTTTTCAGATGAATTTATGAGTCGTAGCTCGAAGTAACGTTTTAGAGTAACAGCCAGGATCACTAAAAGGAACTTCTGATAAAGTCGAATTACCTGTACAGACAATAAAATAAGGAACTGATTATACCAGTTTTTCGAAAGAATTACTTCATGATTGTAAGAAAGATATTGACTTCTGGTAATAGTTTTATTATCTGTAAACTGAGAGCTTTGTTGCGTAAGGTAAATCCTCGATCTCATACATTCATAGACGTTATGGAACACAATTATATTTATTTATTTATGTATCTACTTTTTAAACATTTATTTATTTATTTATTTTTGGCTGTGTTGGGTCTTCATTTCTGTGCGAGGACTTTCTCTAGTTGTGGCAAGCGGGGGCCCCTCTTCATCGCGGTGCGCGGGCCTCTCACTGTCGCGGCCTCTCTTGTTGCGGAGCACAGGCTCCAGACGCGCAGGCTCAGTTATATTTATTTTTTTATCATCACCATTCTGTTGCCTTTGGCTTTGAGTGGTATGGTTTTTGTCCATATGATATGAAATTAATCATCCAATTTGGGCAAGTGAACTTAGTGGTTTAAATCAGTTATTTGATGGACTTAAATGGTTATACGATAAAATTGTCTAGTCAGTTTGGCCAATAATATGAGTTTAGCAATTTCAGAGAAAATTGCCATAGTATTTCTCAGTGGACTAATTCAAGGCTCTCAACCCCTTTGGGGCTATGTTGATGCTGTTTGTGATATTTCTCACATATTAAAGCTTTTAGTTTAATAAGGTGAGACTGATGAGTGGACCTTCTGAACGGGAAACTGGGGAAGAGACTACCCTTCTCTTTTCCTGCTGGAAAATATGACAAATTAGAGGGGAAATGGAGCATTTATAATTGACTGAAAATGCATCTGGTAAGACTTCAAAGGCATAAGAAGGTCCACAGCTCCTAACTTGGAGTTCCTGGACAAGACCTTCCATTTCTAAGAAAGAGAGCTTGGACCCTTTCCAAACCACGCAATTTCTTCTTGATCCAGTGCTCTATAAATGCAAAATAGAGACCAAACTTGAAAATCACCTGTGCAGACAAAACCATTTAAACCACGTAAGCAATACTAAGTTTAGCTTTTTTCATGAACGTAAGTAAGATTGAATTTAGATTATTTCTTGTAAATCATAAAAGAAATTTGTCATCTTTCTAAAACGCAATGAGGTACCCACTTTTAACCAATCTCCTACCTTCTAGAAATCCCCATTTTAATAACCAATCATTGTGAAGGTTGAACAACTTCCTCATTTTCACTTTATGTGCCAGGCTGTAACCATTCCTCTGAGCTTCATGATCAGTTTTGAATCTGAAAGCTCTCAGTTTGCAAACTGTCCTTATAGGCATGACAAACTCCTACTAAATACTCTTCTACTGATCTGGTTTTAATCTGTACTGTTTCTGGAATTTTGACAGAAGGAAATGTAGTAGGAAAACCCAGGGAGGAGGACTTGTGGTTGGAGTTAAGATGAGTAACTGGAATAGTTGGAGGTAAGAATGGAAATGCAGTGACAGCTGAACTGTAGAGGCTCTTGAATGAAATGCTAAAGACTGGCAATATCTGTTTGGTCACCAGACAAAGAAGAGCCACTGCAAGTGTGAGCAAGAGAATGCTCTGAACTGAGCTGCCCTTGGGGATAATTCCTGTAGCAGCAGCCTGTTGAGGGGCTCGGAGGAGCAACAACAGGAACTGAGAACAGAGCGGAAGGTCCCGAACACGATCACATGGGAGGTGATGAGCGCTTGGATTCAGGCTGTGGTCCCAATACAGGGAGGAGGTGATGGCTGCTAGAGATGTGGTCTAACTGGAGTGAAAAGGGGCGGTGGTTATTCAGAGGAAGGTCAGAGGAGGCATCGATGAGAACCTTGAGGATTTTTTAAATTTTAATTTTCTTATTTTATTTATTTATTTTTGAGAACCTTGGGTGTTTAATCGGGGTCACCGACAGGATAGTAATGCCATTCACAGAGATGCGCAGGTGAGAGGCAGATTTGGGGCTGGTGGATGGCTGGGCAAGGGAAACTACGGCTACTGTCATGGGAATGTTGGGTTTGTGATGTTGGTGGAACATTTAGCAGAGAGTTAGATTATACAGTGAGAGTGGCCTGGGGAATATGGATTTGGGTTTTCTCAGAGGAGAGTTGAAGCGGAAACTGAAGTGAGGGAGTGTAAGAGATTGGCAAGTGACTGAGGATGTGTTGTGTGGCCACTGTTTAGTCCAGGAGATGGGTAAGGATCAACGCCCTAAGCACTGTACTACAACGTATAGAGGTCATGGCTATAGTAACACAAGAACGATAACAGCTAGTCTGCCAGGGAAAGCCAGGCGCATCTGTAGCTGGGCTTTAAAGCCAAGAAGTTTGTCAGGCTTCCCAGGGAAAGAAGAGCATTGCAGGCAGAAGAAAGGCATGTCTGAAGGCACAGGTGGAAAGTGGTGGTGGTTTGATTTGTTGGGGGACAGGGTGGTGGTAGGAGAGAGAGAGGAGATAGATACTGCACAACACCCCAAGTTTTTTAGACAGAGGAAGAGAACCCAGAGTGGAGGACAGAGAGGGAGAGGCAAAAGGAAAGCCAACCAAACTTGTGAGGTCTTGAAAGACATAGTCAATAGTGACTCACCTGGCTGGAGGTGGAGGTGGGCTGCAGGACCCTGGACTGCTTTCCTCAGCCCTCTGCCTCCTGTCCTTCTTTTATAAAACGGGCTTTGCACTAGGCCATTTCTGAAGCCCTTTCCCACTGAGGTTCCGAGGGCCTCTCCAACTTTGAAAAGCTTTATTTTCTTTTCAGGTCACATGGAATAATTTCGTGTTCTAGTAATTGGAGTCTAATTGGAAGCCTCGTGACCTGGAAGAGGTAACACACTTCCTTACAGGGTCCCTCTTGCTCTCAGGGCATAGTTCATGCACTGGAAGCACTTCCTCATTAGCTCTCCCCAGGGGCTTCCATCCAGCAGCCAGTTACTGCTTGGGGTGGGAGGGATATACAAATATTTATAAAGGTCACATTGGAAAATTTTCTAAAACAATTGAACTGCAAAACATGTGTTTAATATTTCTAGTGCTTGGAATGGAAAAGATACTTTTAATCACCCTCCTTCTCCCTGGAGTGTAACCACCTCCCATATCCCTTGGAGAACTTCTTCCCAACAGCAGAAAAGAGCGAGACATTGCTCTCTCGAGGGGGCTTTGTACCTCTCATTCCTTGTGATTTAGGTGAAGGCTTGATTGGAGTGCATGTTTTCTGATCCTAGTAATCTTAAATAAATAATCCAAGCCCAAGGCATTAATAAAAGCAGTAATTCTGTCAAGCATCCTTGCTAACTTCCTAAACTTCTGAGGGTCCAGAGCTGGTGATTTATGAATGCTGCTAGAATCTGAGCTGTACTGTTTTTTAGGGGATTCGTTGGGAGGTATACTTTTAAAGGTAATTACCATGTGTCAGAAAGATGCCTCAGCCCCCTTGACACTGTGTGCTCAATTTTATTTAGAGGTCAGATGGCAGGAGAATTATATGTGAAGGGGTATCCTTTCAACATTTACAAGTAGAAAGTAAATGTAACAAGCTAAGCTTAATTCTGAGTGGATGCGATAGTCAATTAACTCTGTGTGTACCTCGCTGTCTCAGGTCAGTCGAGCTCTACAGACATTTATGGTGCTCCTACCACATCCCAGTGGAAGATAGACACACACGTGTCTCTGGGTCCGGCATGGTCCAGTGCTGGAGTGTTATACCAAGGTTCCATGGAATGTGAAGGAAGCGCACCTAACCCAGCCTGGGAGGTGATAGAGGGAGGGGATGGAGGGCAGGAATGTCTTCTCCGAGGAGGTCTTGCCTGAGCTGGATCTTAAATAATCACCTGGGGACTTCCTTGGTGGTCCAGTGGTTAAGAATCCGCCTTCCAATGCAGGGGACGTGAGTTCGATCCCTGGTGGGGGAACTAAGATCCCACGTGCCGGGGATACTAAGCCCATGCGCTCTAGAGCCCGTGTGCCACAACTTGAGAGCCTGCCCACCAAAACGAAATATCCCGCGTGCCGCAACTAAGATTTGATGCACCCGAATAAATAAATAAAAAATCAACTGGATTTACCCAGGTAAAACATGAAAAGGGGGACAGTTACAGCTGTTAAAGCTGAGAAGGTGAGAGAAACAGTCAGCTTGGTAGTCTGATGGCACTGGGTAGTCTTTCCCTACTAGTAAATTTGCCCCAAATCTGCTGCTCCCTTGGATGGATCTGGAATCTTGAAAACTATGTGAATATCAGTCCCATGTCACCCCCAGTTAGACTTCTACTGAGCATGGTCAGGTTGTGTCACTGCTTTCTACCTAGATTCCCTGGCTCCCGGCTCCCACCCTGGTTCTGGAAACGGAACTTGGATCTTCACCCCTTGCCTAGGCCAGTGGGTTATTCTCCCTCTGGAATAGTCCCAGGTTCCAATATCCATCCCATCAGCTAAGATGAATCTCCCTGGTTCATGACCCAGACACTCAAACAATGTTAAGGAAATCTTACTGTGGGCCTCTCCCCACCAACTACGACCAGATAGCTTGGCTCCTTATAGATTAAGCCACCAGCTCATGCTTGATCTTGCTACAGCTCTTGAATTTGGTGACTTGGACGATAGCGTCTCTTCCTTCCCCTCTGCCCTGGTTACTTTTCCTCGCTGCAGCCAGCCTCAGCGGCTTTCTTTCAGCTCTAAACCTCCCACTACCTGTCAGCTGAAGGTGAGCTGGTTAGCGAGCCAGACGAGGCTGAGGCTCTCTAGAACTGGCAAAAGTCCATTTTCAGATGTCCAGACACTCCCTTGCCTTATCTCTACCCCTAACTCAAAACTTAGGGGTTTTTTTGTTTTTGTTTTTTTGCGGTACACGGGCCTCTCACTGTTGTGGCCTCTCCCATTGCGGAGCACAGGCTCCGGACGCGCAGGCTCAGCAGCCATGGCTCACGGGCCCAGCCGCTCCGTGGCATGTGGGATCTTCCCGGACCGGGGCACGAACCCGTGTCCCCTGCATCGGCAGGCGGGCTCTCAACCACTGCGCCACCAGGAAAGCCCAAAACTTAGTTTTTAAGTCCAACTATGTGGCTGGCAATTTTAGAAGGAAGTATTCTCTAATGTGTGTTTGGAAGAATGATGAATGTTGCAGACAACATACTCATTCATGGGGAGTCACAATAGTTATTAACATATTGAAAGGCTCTGGAAAGTTCTGTGGTCTAGAAACTTGTTTAATTTGAGTTTGAGAATTTCTAAAACAAAAGTTTTTTTTTCCCCAAATAACATCTATCTAAATCCCCAGTCATCCAGCATTTAACGGAACACACTTAGAGAACATGGCTTGAAAGCATTACAGTTCTTTTCCAGTACTGTTAACCAGGGTGGTAACCTTCCAAGTGGAGGCATTTCCGAAGGACTGGAAATACTGGCATCTCAAATCGAGTTGTAGCAAATTCATGGCAGGCTTTGCTGGGACAGGGTCTGCAGAGACTGGAAGAGTTTAGCAGGCAGGTTGTTGGTGTCTGCACAGCACTGATTTCCCTTTCTTCTGATAACAGCCTCAAAATTTTCTTAGAAAATTAAATTTATAAGGCTGAAGTGTGCTCCCACCCCCAGCCAATTCATATGTTGAAATCCTAATTCTTAGTACCCCAGAATGTGACTATGTTTGCAGATAGGGCCTTTAAAGAGGTGATTAAGAGAATATGAGGTCAAATGGGTGGTGTCTTCATGAGAAGAGGAGATTAGGACACAGACACACACACAGAAGATCATATAAAAGAACTGGAAGGAGACGGCCATCTACAAGCCAAGGAGAGAGGTCTTAAAAGAAACCAACCCTCTGACTCCTTGGCCTTGAACTTCTCAGCCTCCAGAACTGTGAGAAATAAATTTCTGTTGTTTAAACCATCCAGTCTGTGGTACTTAGTTATGGCAGAGAACTACTACACAGGTGAAAGTGAGGCTGATCCCATTGCTTGGCTCCTCAGACACCCACACCCAGCAGATGAGAACAAAGTCTCATAATGGTCCACAGTGATTGGCTTTGGGCTGGTCACATGACCCAAAATAGGCCAATGAGATCCAGCCCCTATTTTCTTGTATCACTGGGAGAGAGGCATCCTATTTCTGTAGTTGTTGTTAAACTGGTAGGAGACTAGCTGGAAGCTGTCTTTAGTATGATTAGAGAGAGACCTGCCTGAGAATAGAGCCAAAGAAGGATAAATGAGCTGAGAGTAATAGAGAGGTTCCTGATAGAATCATTTGAGTGCCTAGACCTAGTCATACCTGAAGTTTTCTGGACTTCATACTCCCTGGATTTTACAGTTATGTATGCCGACGCATTCCCCTTTCTTTCTTTCTTTCTTTTTTTTTCTTTTTGCCTAAAACATTTTGAGTTGTAAAAGGATTCCAAATGATACATAAAAATAACGAGGTAGGGCTTCCCTGGTGGTGCAGTGGTTGAGAGTCCGCCTGCCGATGCAGGGGACACGGGTTCGTGCCCCGGTCCGGGAAGATCCCACATGCCGCGGAGCGACTGGGCCCATGAGTGTGCGCGTCCGGAGCCTGTGCTCTGCAACGGGAGAGGCCACAACAGTGAGAGGCCCGCGTACCGCAAAAAAAAAAAAACCGATGTAGCTTTTGAGAAAATGTCCATCAATGTTACTTTCATATTCTTGCTACACTTTCCTTTCCAAATGTCTCTTTAGCCTGTTCCTTTTGAATAGAATCTCCTCAGAAGTAATAATCTTTGTTCCATGAAATGTATGAGATTTTTTTCAGATGAAACCCCTGATGGATTCAGTTGTGAGATATCCTTCATAATCCATGTTACCGTGTCTGTGGGGGTCTGGGTGAGTCTGTATTGATGCCGCCAACTGTAATTTTCAGCCAGGCAACTTCACACATTGCCTCACATTTACAACAAATGTTTTAGAAATTGTTATGATGTCATGATTAATAAATTGAGTCATCACTGACAAAAGTCCTTTGTAAACAACTTTGTGATTTTCTCTAGTAACCAGACTCTTGGATAAACAATTTTCATGACTATATTCTAGGGCTCACTGTGTCTTTGGGGATATTTGAATGTAACCTGAAGACCCCCAAAGATAGAAAGCTTTAGGGCATAGGAATGGTCTTTCATCTGGTGTGAATTCCTGGATGGTGGCAGAGAGGAAGGTATCCGTGAACCCAAGGCCCCCCTTTCTGCCCTAAGAACTCACCTCCACCCAATGGGCACGTGGTTGGTTCTTGTGAGCACAGGTAGTGGATGAACCTCCGAGGACATATTTGGAAAATCCAGGAGAAATGAAAATTCATGCAAAAATTTTTTTGACTCTTTAAGCATCATTGTTTAGTGAACGTGGGCCAAAACCTTGTCACAGCAAGCTTCCTTTCGAAAGGGATGTTGTTTACTTTCCTCTTATCAGTCAGGAGACCTGGCAAGCCTTTCCCTTGGTGAGGTGTCCTGGCTCTTCCACGTGGCACTCAGCCAGAGTTCAGAAGTGGAGAGCTGCATCAATGCCACAGACCGAGGAGAGATGCCCACCATCTACATCTTGCGGGAAAAACAGAGAGTGGCTGGAGGGGAGGAAGGGAAACATGTTATTTTTTGTTTGATTGCTTTTCTTTTTTTTCCTCTAGTGGTTGTGCTTCTTTCTTAAAGATCTCCCCTATGACTTTTCATATTCTCAATTCTTTGCTGCCCTCAATGGTCATTTGGCTGTGGAAGATGCATTACCTAGATTTCTTGCCTTCTCACTATTAAGAAAGGATATGTAAGAATATGGACACCCCAGCACAGGAATTTGAGTGATTAACAAGATTCCAGGTATTATTTTAAAGCTTCATTTAATAAATAAGGAGTTGAGTGTAGTATGACGTGTAACATATAGAAAAAAAGTTTTAAGGCTCATCATTTGCTTTCTTTCTATGTCACATTAATTTAAAAAAATATGAGACGTGCAGCGATAATATGTCTTAAAATTGTCATCATGATACTGGGCTACTTTCTAGAAAATTTAAATAAAAAACTGTTTTTTGGGTTTTTTTTAAGCTCCATTTGTCTGTTTTTTTGTTCTGTACCCTTCACAAGACAGTAAAGGTCAGGTGTTTAAACACACAGGCTTTAGGTAGAGTTCCCTGAGCCAAGTCCCAGCTCTATCAGTTTTCCCACCTGTAAAATAAGGCTTAAAAATAATACCTCCCTCGTAGTGTGGTGCTGAGGATTGAATCAGAGTCGATGTAAAGTACACATTGCGGAGCCTGGCAGAGAACACCCACTGATAAACACTTGTTCTTCTCAATATTATTGTTATTATCCACAGTTCCTGGTACCTTGCGGGTACACAATAAATGTTGAGTTGATTAATTTTATTTAGCGTTCATTGTATTTGTATATTCGCCTTCTCACACACTAAACAGAAGTATGAAAGATGTCATTTTCATCCTGTTTAAAATCAAATATACTCTTTTCCTGTGAACCGCTGACGGCATAATGCTAAACAATCCCATGGCACGGTTAAAAAGCACAGTATTGAAATGAAGGAGGTAGAAGAAAAGTGCCAATTTGGGAAAGGATTCATATACATGGAAAAACAAAAGCACTGAGTTAAGAAAAAAAAAAGTTGAGGGACTTCACTGGTGGCACAGTGATTAAGAATCCGCCTGCCAATGCAGGGGACACAAGTTCGAGCCCTGGTCTGGGACGATCCCACATGCCGCGGAGCAACTGGGCCCTTGAGCCACAATTACTGAGCCTGCGCTCTAGAGCCCGCGAGCCACAACTACTGAGCCCACGTGCCTAGAAGCCGTGCTCCGCCACAAGAAAAGCCACCAGAATGAGAAGCCCGCACACCGCAGTGAAGAGTGGTCCCTGCTCGCCGCAACTAGAGAAAGCCCACATGCAGTGGCGAAGACCCGATGCAGCCAAACATAAATAAATAAAATAAATACATTAAAAAAGTTGAATCTTTTATAGAGAAATGTCCAGGTCATGCAGAGCCAGAAAACTTACTTCATACATTAGTTTTATAGAATTTTTGCAAAGTGTTAGAGCAAGTTAGCATCAGGATACACTGATTCTAAGAAAAACAAATTAATAAATTTAAAATCTTCAAGCACCTATATTCAAAGGCTGCTAGGCATTTTAATAGGAGATAAGTAAGAACCATTAATCACGGTTTCCACACGCTTTCTCACATTACCTTGGGCAACTGGGACCAGACTGAGGAATGGTACTGCGAAGAGGAAGCTGCTGATAATGGACAAAATAGTGATTTTATCGACACTTTCTACACTACATTTTGTCTACACTTCCACTGTCTCACAAGTAAGTACAAAATTGTACCTGTTGACAACTTAATTTTTTTCATCTTTTTGCCCTACCCTTAGGGACAGGTAATAAAATCAGTGAACTGTGCATTTCTTTTCTACTTGCTTGGCATAAATTATTGGTCACCTTGAGCGAGAGAAGCTGAGAGAAGCCCTCATGCGCATTGGCCTCGTTTATGCACTGACCATGTTTCAATCCATGTTTGGAGTCACAAAGTTTATTAAAAGAATCCTTGGTCTTTTCAGAGTCAGAGACTTCTCTGAGAATCTGATGAAATGATGAACCTCTCTCCTCAAAATACACAGATTCCATAAGATCTAGGAATGTCCATCTTGAGACCCTCCAGGGATGGTCCCTCACAGTCATCATGCTTATGTTGCAAAGCGGCGATAATCACGTGGAGAATGATTTAAAAAAAAAAAAAATGCCACCTAGGAACAAACTTGTAACCTCTCGTCAGTCTCAACTCTTATAACTCACTTTCCCCATCAAGCTTCGGACATATTCTTACATTAAAGTTACAAATCAGCTGGATTTGCTTCCTGGATTCAAAGACTATTCAGCCACATTTGTGGCAGAATTCCGTCTCCCCCATCCTCAGTAAGCTTTTAAAACAAAGCACCTTCCCTTACCAGAAAAAATATTAAATCTACTTCTTTAAATGCTGAAACCATGAAGTCAGTAACTTGGAGCAGCTCTCCCTCGCCATTCTTCTCATGGTTCATACCGATTACTGCACCTGCCCCTCTACCTTTCATAGTAGATTGAGTTCTATTTCCTTTCTCTATAATTGTCTGTTTTCAACAGAGGGTCAGAGTCAGATTTCCAGCCATGATTTGAGGACTCTTGTTCTACTATACTATCTAATTTAATTAACTTCTGCTGTAGTAAACCTCCTTTCTGAGTGAAATAATTGGATCTTAAGCACCTACTAGCTCTTTAATTTTGAGCACGTCACTGAACCTTTTTAGGACCCAGTTTTCCAATACATCAAATCTCTAAGGTTGCTTGAAGTCTAACATTCTATATTTAAAAAACACATATAGGTATGTGTGAGTGTGTTTATTGCCTAGACCTGGCAATTTTTCTAAGTGGCTGATAACCTCTGAGGAAACCCAAATGCTCAAACATACTTTTTTCTTTTCAGTACTTTTAAAAACATACAAAACCATTTTTATTCTTGCCCAAGTAGTCTTGTCACCCTATTAAAGCATCTAAAGGTCACTAGCAAATTACTCATTTGAAATAATGAGTCAGGAATATCAAGCTTTAAAATACAGGGCTTCCCTGGTGGCGCAGTGGTTGGGGGTCCGCCTGCCGATGCAGGGGACGTGGGTTCATGCCCCGGTCCGGGAAGATACCACATGCCGCGGAGCGGCTGGGCCTGTGGGCCATGGCCGCTGAGCCTGCGCTTCCGGAGCCTGTGCTCCGCAACAGGAGAGGCCACAACAGTGAGAGGCCCGCGTACAGCAAAAAAAAAAAAAAAAAAAAATTAAGAAATCGTGCTTTCTTCATATACATTAGTTTCAACCACATAAAAATTAGATGCAGTGCATGAGTAGTTATACTGAGATGACATTTAAGAGAGAATCTGAGTTTCTCTAGGCCACTAGATTCACCAGGATACTCCCAGCCCCTCACACTGCATGTGGCACATAGTAGGTGCTCAATGAATTTTTGCTGGGCAAACGAAAGGGTCTAATAATTGCTATAGGATGGCCATAAAGTCCAACAATTATTTCCGGGGTCAGGGGGGAAGGAATTAGGAATTGGAGGTGTGTTAGTGGGTGGAAGTCAGGGTGAGAAGATAGAAAAAAAAAAAAAGGTACTCCAAGAGGGGAAAAGATCATGAACCTGGAATTGTTTTTGATTGTCATAAAACTGATAAGAGATATGAAGAGACAGGGAGTGGACAGTGGAAACGTTGTGCTACATTTTTTTTTCCACAATAAGTAATTTTACTTATGGCAAAATACACAGTGCCTCACATCATCCACTGTTTAGATTAGTACCCTAAACTGGATTCTGAATGAGACAGTCCTTTGAGTGAATGGAAGCTTGTGTATTTATTTTTAAATATCCACAGAACCTCAAGCCTGAGGTGTTAACTGAAGCCACTGAGTAAACCCTATGATCTGAGCAAAATCATGATCTTGTATGTCTGTAAGTAGCATCTATTTTAGGATCTTCCTCATTTTAAAATCTCATTTTCTTTTTGAAATTTATTAATATTAATCTGCAGTTGAAAATTTTCAGCAAGGATGACTATATCAGTTAGGAATGTATTTGACGACAACTATTGAAAGACCTGGCTTAAAAAATACGAGCAGATGTCCAAAGGTAGATGGTTGCTGGCATTGACTAAGATGCTCTGTGATGACATTAGATGCACAGGTTTTTTACCTCCTTCCACCCTATCATCCTATGTTTGTTGGATGCCATCCTCATAGTTGCACAGTGGTTGCTGTAGCTCCAGTCATCACATCTACATTCAAGGAGGGAAGATGTGTGTGTGCGTGTGTGTGTGCACAGTGTGGGGGAAGGACGAGCCAACTACTTCTGTTCCCTCTAACAAATGCTAAAATTTTCCTAGCACGTGAGTGGACTTTCATGTATATCTCATTGGTCAATGGCTTTACAAGGCTATTTTAGATGTGAGAGTGGGTGAGAGAGTGAACATCTCACCTGAGGCTAGACACATCACTGCTCCAACAACATTTGGGTTCGGCTGACAAGGAAGCACCAGAGAATGCAAATAGATTGAGAAAACAATAATGTTTGCCACGGTCACAGTGATAGAAAGACAATGGGAACAGAAGAATAAAAGCATAAATAAATAACTACATTTCTCTTTTATTTGGTGTTTAAAGCTAGTCTTATTTCCTATAATTTCTTTGCGTAGGTGTTACTGCTTGCTTGCTTGACTCAGGAGAACATTTAGTAAAAAATGATATAAGTTATACTTAGTAGTTTAAATAACAATGAGCCAGATGTCCTGCGTTGCAATTTTTTTTGCATACATGAATTTTAAATTTTATGTGAAATCATTATTTAATGATTATATTAGAGTTGTACATAAATTTGCTAATTTGCACATATACAGTTTTGGAATGAAATTCCTGCTTTTTAATTAATGGCCAGAATTAAGGATATGGCAAGATTTTGTATGTAGAAGTGTTCAGGGGAAAATAAAATTTTTTGTCTACTGTACATAAGTCAAAGAAATGGGGGAAAAAGGCAGTAAGGGAAATGGAAATTGTTTAGATAGCATAGGATGAGAAGGAGAATGAAATTTAGACTGGTAACAGCAAAGACTGAGGTAGGAGAAGAAAGAACAGAAATATGAAATGAGTGTTGAAGTTCTCTTTGAATTAAACATCTTATAATGGAAAATTTCAAGCCTCTACTAAGGCAGAGGGAACACTGCAGTCAACCTGTACCTATTCATCACCCAGGTCCAACAACTATCAACACAGGTCAGTTTTGTTTCAGTTACGTGCAACCTCCACCTCCTGTATTATTTTGAAGCATTTCCCAGACATCGTATCATTTCATTAGTAAGTATCTAAGTAGTTCTTTTTAAATTAAAAAACAAACAAACAAACGAAACCTTTAAATATGTAGTTATCTTTGGATTTGGATAGACCAGAGTTCAAATTTTAGCTTGGGTACCAACAGCTGTGGGACCTTGGGCAAGTTCATTCATTCTCTCGATTCACATTTATTAAGCATCGCCTGGGAGCCCAGAAGCAGACAAATACATTAAATAATTTCAGATAGAGGTAGATGTAATGAAAGAAATAATAAAACAGGGCAATGGAACTGAGAATGACTGGGATCTGCTTCACACTGGGGAGCTGGAAGGGATAAACCCTTCTCCACTCCGTTCTGGCTTCTGGTGCTTGTGAAGTAGAATCTGACCTGTGTCTCGTATGGGTCTTGAGAGTTAGTTAATCTCTGAGGAAGTGTTTACCAAGGCCTGGCATGTGGCCAGCTCTCCATAAGTGAAAGACCTGGTGATCATGATCTTGATTCCCATCCTAGGGAGACCCCTTCCCAGGGAGGGCTGTGATGGTCTATCTTGCTTCATTCTCACTTAAGCTACATTGGGGTGTGCTGGGCTCATTGCCACGATTAGAGCTTGGTAAAAACTCTGTCACCTCTGATTCTTTTCTCTCACAAACCACCTTATTCTAGGACTTGGTGAATCTCTGGAGTTGCATCAGGAAAGCAAGGTTATCCTGGGCTGTCTCTCTTTCCTCCTCTTTGCCTCCCCAAATTTGTGGGAAGTAACTGGCTTATAAATTCACTCTATTTTTATGTAGAAAAGACTTGTTTTGTGCTAGAGCGAGTAGTTGAGAAGAGCTGCTTAAAATCTTATATTAAATTTATAAAAAAGCCTTCTGAGATTGAGTTTTACAGTTTCCAATGTGGCAGACATTTAATTCTAATGCAAACAAAGTGCTGCTGGGAGTCTATCAGAAAAATGAAACATTTTCAGGTTTTAGGAATGGCTACTTTTCTGGGATTTAATGATCTTTTTCATAAAATTTTAGCAGATCAACTTTTATTTATATTAAATGTAGGCTTTGATCCAAACTCCATGTAATGAAGCAACAAACAAGGGAAAAAAGTAGAATTCAGTACAGTCATTCACTTCCTTTAGGTGTGGGAAATGCAAGGCCAGTGAGCTGTGCTTACACAAATCCTGCCTGTGTATGACTGAGTAGATTTGAAGAACACAGGCTCTCACTCTGCAGGAATGATTAAACAGTTTCAGCCGTTCCTTGTTGCTTAATCCTAACCTGGAACAGTGAAAGGGCTGAGGAAGGGTGAGCTTTAGGACTAGTTTATGACCCCCTCACGCCCGCCCCATCGGGATTTACATGGAGGTTTCACCAGGACCTTTTGCCAGTCCCTACCAACTGGCTCTGGGGCCAATTCGCGCTGCTGGCCCGGTCCTGCACGGATGACTTCAGCCGGGGCTTTGCTGCTGCCTGGTTGCCTTTTCAGTCACTTGTCCTCCACTTCTTTTTTCTTCTGTATAATATCATTTATATGTAGAATCTGAAAAGTAATACAAACATTCATATATAGCAAAACAGACTGACAGATATAGAAAACAAACTAGTGATTAACAGTGGGGAAGGGGAGGGGGAGGGGCAGGATCTCCTCCCCTAATGGGATTAAGAGATGTAATCTAATATGTATAAAACAGATAATCAACAAGAATATATTTTATATAGCACAGGGAATTATAGCCATTATCTTATAACTTTTTTTTTTTTTTTGTCCTCCACTTCTTAGACCCGAGTCTCTGTGAGGGGCTGTTTTCAACCCCTCTCACAGAAATGATATGAAACCTCCATTTCCCCCAGGTACTTAGTCCCGGGAAAGTCCTTTACTCCCTCCCACCCTTTCAGAAGGCATCCTCTTCCTGGTGCAGGCAGAGCACGGCTGACCGGTGCCTTCCCTCACCTGGATCTTTCCCACTTTGTCTCTCACTCTCCACTCTGAATCTTTGCTCCCTTGAGGGATTGTGAGTAGTGGGCAGAGGAGGGTGGGTGACCATTCCCGGCCCTTTGAATGAAACATCTACAAGACAAACAGCCCTTTCTCTTACTAATGTTGACCAGCTCTTATAAAAACTCTGCTACATTATTATGCTAACAGAGCCTTAGCAAGACTGATAAGATTGTAGCCTTTTTAACCTAATTGGTAAATCTCCCGCCTTTAGGAAGAAGATGGGTAAATACCCACAAAAGAGGATGAGGGAAGGAGAACACCCCATCCAGATGCAAAATTCTGGGAATAAGTATTTATAGGTAATCTGCTGTTGATTTACTACAGGGTATTTGTTCCTTCTACAGGAATGGCTTCCATTATAAACCATGCTTTTAATAATCCTGGCCCTTGGATTTTAATGATCTTGTGATCACTTTCAATTTGGAAAAGTCTGGCTCTGCCTGACCCTTTCACTAATTACACGATTCTAGTTGAAATAAAAGGAAGCTTCCTAAGGCTAGAAGGACTAGAGACAAAGGCAGGGTTGGTGCCGGGAGTGGTAATTACATCAACCTGCAGGTACCTGGGGAAGAAGGAGCACACACCTTTCCCCTGGGTCAGGGTGGCACAGGACTGAAATCAGTACCAGGAAAGAATAAACCCAAATTTATATGAAAAGGCAGAAGAAGCTCCTTTATTATAGCCCAACAGTTATGACAAATGAAGACACATCCAAGAACAGATAATGAAAAATTTTGAATTATTGCCATTGTTTCTCATATTCCTGAGACTCTTGAATTAATATAGCAAACCAGGCTGAAGATGAAAAGCCAGAAGCTTTATCAAATACGTTATGTCTGGCAGAATGTCTACACTGAACTAACGCAAAGTCCTGGTAGTAGTTTGGGTTTTGTGCAAGAAGCGGCATGGATTTTTCTGGGAGGTATTGATTTACTTACTTTTCATTCAAAGCCCAGCTGACTGACTATGATGGTTTTATACGTTTCCCATTGGAGTATCATGTTTATTTCTTCCTGAATTCTGACCTTATCTACTTTCTAGAGGAGCCAGCATGTTCTTTTCCATAGGTATCAAGAATACTGATCCAAGGGGGAAAATGAATTTAAGGCCAACCCTTCAGTAAGAGAGTGCATAGAAAGTAGCATTAAGTGTTAACTTATGTAAAAAACTCACTTTGTGCAACAGTTAGACATGAAGAAATGCTTTAACATATATTTAATTTGTTTCAAAGGCCAGCTTTAATTCCAGATTTATCCTGTGTTTTCATTGTTTTACAAATAAGAATGCTATTTTCTTTCCCATCTGACCCTCACTGTACATGCAAGTCACCACAATAATGTGAAGAGCTATTTACATATTTTATGTGGCGAAATACTAAAAAAAATATGGAACTATACATTTGTTGGAGGATTTAGGATTTTAACCTAGTAGATAAGGAACTATTTCCTGATTTTGAAAAAAAATTTCCTTCCAGCTATGTTTTTATATATTGATACATGGAATATATAACTTAATATTTCTGCATTTTTAGATGTCCTCATATTCATGCTTGTATGTTTATACAGAGATAGTAAAATAGAATTTGTTTATAATTATCTCATTTCTAACTACTGTTGATAGTTCCTTATAGGAAAGTTAATTATTAACAAAAAACATAAAATATAAAAAGCGTGTAATCACTTCATGTCTTTGAGATAAAGTTAAGGCTATGGCAGAGTTTTCCAAGACTATCTACTGAGTGGAGTAGAGAAAAACAAAAGGGCACAATAACTGGTTTAATGAAATTTCCTTCCTTGTACCCAGTATTTTTTTTGTGGTATGCGGGCCTCTCACTGTTGTGGGCTCTCCCGTTGCAGAGCACAGGCTCCAGGCGCGCAGGCTCAGCGGCCATGGATCACGGGCCTAGCTGCTCCGCGGCATGTGGGATCTTCCCGGACCAGGGCACGAACCCGTGTCCCCTGCATTGGCAGGCGGACTCTCAACCACTGCACCACCAGGGAAGTCCTGTATCCAGTATTAAGGTGATATACAATAGGTTAATTCAGCATACATGGGAACTTATGGTTCTTAAATATAGAAATTGTTCCATTGTTAATTTCCCCAAGGAGACTTCTGCAGTAAATGCCATGAAATGTGTATTAAAAATAATACATAAAAGAGGTCTAGGGCTTCCCTGGTGGCGCAGTGGTTGAGAGTCCGCCTGCCGATGCAGGGGACAGGGGTTCGTGCCCCGATCCGGGAAGATCCCACATGCCGCGGAGCGGCTGGGCCCGTGAGCCATGGCCGCTGAGCCTGCGCGTCCGGAGCCTGTGCTCCGCAATGGGAGAGGCCACAACAGTGAGAGGCCCATGTATCACAGAAAAAAAAAAAAAAAAAGGTCTAACCTTTAATAAGTCCTCTCATGCAATGACATATCCAAAGACCTTTAGTCCCTATTGCTATACTATTGGACTTGCCAAACAAACCAAACTTAAAATCTTATTAAATTGAAATGAAATTGCAATCTCAAAAATGAGAATCTATTTTTCCCCCTTTTCTTTCCTTCCTTCCCCACACTTAACCTGAAATGTCCCCCTTATTTTCCTGATAGCATTTCATCTAAATACACAGCATCATACCTTTAATTTTAACATTCACTATTTCTCTCATAGTCTGACATGGAAATAATAATATATTAGTTTTGGGGAGATTGGTTCAAGATGGTGGAGTAGAAGGACGTGAGCTCACTCTCTCTTTCGAGAGCACCAGAATCACAACTAACTGCTGAACAATCATCAGCAGGAAGACACTGGAACTCACCAAAAAAAAACATCCCACATCCAAATACAAAGGAGAAGCCGCAATGAGACGGCAAGAGGGGTGCAATCATAATAAAATCAAATCCCATAACTGCTGGGTGGGTGACTCAAACTGGAGAACACTTATATCACAGAAGTCCACCCACTGGAGTGAAGGTTCTGAGCCCCACGTCAGGCTTCCCAACCTGGAGGTCTGGCAATGGGAGGAGGAATTCCTAGAGAATCAGACTTTGAAGGCTAGTAGGATTTGATTGCAGGACTTCGACAGGACTGGGGGAAACAGAGACTCCACTCTTGGAGGGCACACACAAAGTAGTGTGCATGTTGGGACCCAGGGGAAAGAGCAGTGACCCCATAGGAGACTGAACCAGACCTACTTGCTAGTGTTGGAGGGTCTCCTGCAGAGGTGGGGGGTGGCTGTGTCTCACCATGAGGACAAGGACACTGGCAACAGAAGTTCTGGGAAGTACCCCTTGGTGTGAGTCCTCCCAGAGTCTGCCATTAGCCCCATCAAAGAGCTGGGTAGGCTCCAGTGCTAGGTTGCCTCAGGCCAAACAACCAGCAGGGAGGGAACCCTGCCCCACCCATCAGCAGACAAGTGGATTAAAGTTTTACTGAGCTCTGCCCACCAGAGCAACACCCAGTTCTACCCACCACGAGTCCTCCCATCAGGAAGCTTGCACAAGCCTCTTAGATAGCCTCATCCACCAGAGAGCAGACAGCAGAAGCAAGAAGAACTACAATTCTACAGGCTGTGGAACAAAAACCACATTCACAGAAATATAGACAAAATGAAAAGGCAGAGGACTTTGTACCAGATGCAGGAACAAGATAAAACTCCAGAAAAACAACTAAATGAAGTGGAGATAGGCAACCTTCCAGAAAAAGAATTCAGAATAATGATAGTGAAGATGATCCAGGACCTCGGAAAAAGAATGGAGGCAAAGATCAAGAAGGTGCAAGAAATGTTTAACAACGACGTAGAAGAATTAAAGAACAAACACCTAGAAGCATTAAAGAACAAACAAACAGAGATGGACAATACAATAACTGAAATGAAAAATACACTAGAAGGAATCAATAGCAGAATAACTGAAGCAGAAGAACAGATAAGTGACCTGGAAGACAGAATGGTGGAATTCACTGTCGTGGAACAGAATAAAGAAAAAAGAATGGAAAGAAATGAAGACAGCCTAAGAGACCTCTGGGACAACATTAAATGCAACAACATTCACATTACAGGGGTCCCAGAAGGAGAAGAGAGAGAAAGGACCCGAGAAAATATTTGAAGAGATTATAGTCAAAAACTTCCCTAACATGGGAAAGGAAATACCCACCCAAGTCCAGGAAGCACAGAGAGTCCCAGGCAGGAAAAACCCAAGGAGAAACATGCCAAGACACAGTAACCAAATTGACAAAAATTAAAGAAAAAGAAAAATTATTGAAATCAACAAGGGAAAAATGACAAATAACATACAAAGGAACTCCCATAAGGTTAACAGCTGATTTCTCAGCAGAAACTCTACAAGCCAGAAGGGAGTGGCATGATATACTTAAAGTGATGAAAGGGAAGAACCTAACACCAAGATTCCTCTACCCAGCAAGGATTTCATTCAGATTCCATGGAGAAATCTAAAGCTTTACAGACAAGCAAAACAAAAGCTAAGAGAATTCAGCACCACCAAACCAGCTCTACAACAAATGCTAATGGAACTTCTCTAAGTGGGAAACACAAGAGAAGAAAAGGACCTACAAAAACAAACCCATAACAATTAAGAAAATGGTAATAGGAACATACATATTGATAATTACCTTAAATGTGAATGGATTAAATGCTCCAACCAAAAGACACAGGCTCGCTGAATGGATACAAAAAGAAGACCCATATATATGCTGTCTACAAGAGACCTACTTCAGACCTAGGGGCACATACAGACTGAAAGTGAGGGGATGGAAAAAGACATTCCGTGCAAATGGAAATCATAAGAAAGCTGGAGTAGCAACACTCATCATATAAAATGGACTTTAAAATAAAGAATGTTACAAGAGACAAGGAAGGACAGTACATAATGATCAAGGGATCAACCCAAGAAGAAAATATAACAATTATAAATCTTTATGCACCCAACATCAGAACACCTCAATACATAAGGCAACTGCTAACAGCTATAAAAGAGGAAATTGACAGTAACACAATAATAGTGGGGGACTTTAATACCTCACTTACACCAATGGACAGATCTTCCAGACAGAAAATTAATAAGGAAACACAACATTTAAATGACACCACAGACCAGATAGATTTAATTGATATTTATAGGACATTCCATCCAAAACCAGCAGATTACACTTTTCTCAAGTGCATACGGAACATTCTCCAGGATAGATCACACCTTGGGTCACAAGTGAAGTCTTGGTAAATTTGAGAAAATTGAAATCATATCAAGCATCTTTTCCAACCACAATGCTATGAGATTAGAAATCAATTACAGGAAAAAAAAAACATAAAAAACTCAAACACATGGAGGCTAAACAATACATTACTAAATAACCAAGAGATCACTGAAGAAATCAAAGAGGAAATAAAAAAATATCTAGAGACAAATGACAATGAACACACGATGATCCAAAAACTATGGGATGCAGCAAAAGCAGTTCTAAGAGGGAAGTTTATAGCAATACAAGCCTACCGCAAGAAACAAGAAAAATCTCAAATAAACAATGTAACCTTCCACCTAAAGGAACTAGAGAAAGAAGAAAAAAAAACCCCCAAAGTTAGTAGAAGAAATCATAAAGATCAGAGCAGAAATAAATGAAATAGAAACAAAGAAAACAATAGCAAAGATCAATAAAACTAAAAGCTGGTTCTTTGAGAAGATAAACAAAATGGATAAACCTTTCGCCAGACTTATCAAGAAAAAGAGGGAGAGGACTCAAATCAATAAAATTAGAAATGAAAAAGGAGAAGTTACAATGGACACTGTAGAAATACAAAGCATCATAAGAGAATACTACAAGCAACTCTATGCCAATAAAATGGACGACCTGGAAGAAATGGACAAATTCTTAGAAAGGTATAACCTTCCAAGACTGAACCAGGAAGAAACACAAAATATGAACAGACCAATCACAAGTAATGAAAGTGAGACTGTGATTAAAAATCTTCCAACAACAACAACAACAAAAATCTTCCAACAAATGAAAGTCCAGGACCAGATGGCTTCACAGGTGAATTCTATCAAACATTTAGAGAAGAGCTAACACCATCCTTCTCAAACTCTTCCAAAAAATTTCAGAGGAAGGAATAAACCTAGAAATAAACCTACCTAAGGAGGTAAAAGACCTGTGCTCAGAAAACTATAAGACACTGATGAAAGAAATCAAAGATGACACAAACAGATGGAGAGATATACCATGCTCTTATATTGGAAGAATCACTATTGTGAAAATGACTATACTACCCAAAGGAATCTACAGATTCAGTACAGTCCCTATCAAATTACCAGTGGCATTTTTTTACAGAAGTAAAACAAAAAATCTTAAAATTTGTATGGAGACACAAAAGACCCTGAATAGCCAAAACAGTCTTGAGGGAAAAAAATGGAGCTGGAGGAATCAGACTCCCTGACTTCACACTATACTACAAACCTACGGTAATCAAGACAATATGGTACTGACACAAAAACAGAAATATAGATCAATGGAATAGGACAGAAAGCCCAGAGGTAAACTCACGCACCTATGGTCAACTAATCTACGACAAAGGAGGCAAGGATATACCATGGAGAAAAGACAGTCTCTTCAATAAGTGCTGCTGGGAAAACTGGACAGCTACATGTAAAAGAATGAAATTAGAACACTCCCTAACACCATACACAAAAATAAACTCAAAATGGATTAGAGACGTAAATGTAAGACCAGACACTATAAAACTCTTAGAGGAAAACATAGGAAGAACACTCTTTGACATAAATCACAGCAAGATTTTTTTTTGATCCACCTTCTAGAGTAATGGAAATAAAAACAAAAATAAACAAATGGGACCTAATGAAACTTAAAAGCTTTTGCACAGCAAAGGAAACTACAAACAAGACGAAAAGACAACCCTCAGAATGGGAGAAAATATTTGCAAATGAATCAATAGACAAAGGATTAATCTCCAAAATATAGAAAGAGCTCATGCAGCTCTATATTAAAAAAACAAACAGCCCAATCCAAAAATGGGCAGAAGACCTAAATAGACATTTCTCCAAAGAAGACAAAGATGGCCAAGAAGCACATGAAAAGCTGCTCAACATCACTAATTATTAGAGAAATGCAAATCAAAACTACAATGAGCTATCACCTCACACCAGTGAGAATGGGCATCATCAGAAAATCTACAAACAACAAATGCTGGAGAGGGTGTGGAGAAAAGGGGACCTTCTTACACTGTTGGTGGGCATGTAAATTGATACAGCCACTATGGAGAACAGTATGGAGGTTCCTTAAAAAACTAAAAATAGAATTACCATATGACCCAGCAATCCCACTACTGGACATATACCTTGAGAAAACCATAATTCAAAAGGACACATGCACCCCAATATTCATTGCAGCACCATTTACAATAGCCAGGTCATGGAAGCAACCTAAATGCCCATTGACAGGCAAATGGATGAAGAAGAAGTGGTACATATATACAATGGAATATTATTCAGCCATGAAAAGGAATGAAATTGGGTCATTTGTAGAGACGTGGATGAATCTAGAGGCTGTCATACAGAGTGAAGTAAGTCAGAAAGAGAAAAACAAATATCGTATATTAACGCATATATGTGGAACCTAGAAAAATGATACAGATGAACCGGTTTGCAGGGCAGAAATTGAGACACAGATGTAGAGAAGAAACATATGGACACCAAGGGGGGAAAGTGGCGGGGGGTGGGTGGTAGTGTGATGAATTGGGCGATTGGGATTGACTTGTATACACTGATGTGTACAAAATGGGTGACTAATAAGAACCTGCTGTATAAAAAATAAATAAAATAAAATTCAAAAATTGAAAAAAAATTAGTTTTTAAAGCCCATATAATGATGCGATTAGCAAGTCACTTGTATCTATCTTCCAGGTTTAAATATGGCCTTAAAAGAATTTAAATGTGCATTTGGGGGTGTTTTGCTGGAATGCCATGAGCTTTCCGTGATCGCCACCGCAGTTAAATAAACCCTGAATGAATTTAACTTCTTCCAGCGCTTATAAATAAATTATATGTAGTGTGTACTTACTTTGTCACTCCTGTCCAGAAGCTCACTCAGCTCAGCACATATAGCAGAAATTTGCAAAAAGGGGTGTGAAATGTAGAGCAAGTTCCAGTAAAAGCATTTGGCTTTCTTACCTGAAGGCATAAAAAAATAGGCCTTTTGCCAGGGTTTTGGACACCTCATTCTTTACGAAGCTAAATTCCCTCCTGTTTAGCTCTGTCCTTCCCTCCCTTTCTCTGCCTCCCAGGGTCATTCAGAAAGAAGAAAGAACCCCCCAGCCTTCAGCAGGGAGGTGAGCTGTCATTCACTTGCAGGCCTCAGAATGGTTAAGATGTCAGCTGCGATCTGTTTCGTTTGTAAACACTTCCCAGAAAGTTCTGTAAAGAGTTGCTGCTGTTCCCTGAAGATGTCTACCAGGCTGGCTGCGCTGACGTTTTGAAAGAGGCAGGTCGGGACCTGTGAGGACGCTTCCCCGTGCTATTTATGAGCCGAGCAGCTTGCTGTGAAAAGCTGTCATTTTTCCCCTGGGTGTGTCGAACCAGTTTCCCCGGCAGGCCAGCCAGGAGGCTGAGGCTTATCCAGAAGGAGGGGCCCCTGAGGGGCTGCGTGGAAAGCCAGCGATGTGTCACTCGTCTAAACTTCAGGTGTAAAGAGAAGCGAGGGCGAAAAAAGGAAGAAAAAAAGCCATCTTACGCAGCTCTGTCAGTGATCTGTGGTCCTAAAGAATGGAGCCATTTTCTCTCTCTGTCCAGTGTGGGTGGAGGGAAGTGTGGGTGCTCAGCTCAGCTGGAGCTGAGGATTTACCCACAGCTGGCTGGCTGGAGGTGGCCTGAGCTTGGGGCCCCAATCTTGGCGAAGATAGGGAGGACCGCATTTCCTGATTGACCTTCACATCTTCTAGGTTAAATCTCTTCGGAAAAACGTCAAGGTTATCCAAACAGAATAAAATTGTCCTTTCTTGTTTTTGGAAAAGATTTGCACTGACATCTAAAATAACCTCATTTAAGCTTTTGAAATGGTGTATAGTAGAACTTCGGTGTCTCTCCAGAGATCAATACCTGTGCAGTCATCATAGGGTAAAAAAAAATTCAGTATGTAAATAAAAGAGGGAAAGAAAAAAGAAGATGAACTGCTTTCCCAGTTGCCTGCAAAGCATAGGCAGAGTTCTTTAGCAGACCTGCTTACACAAATGCAAATGTGGAGATGACTTTTCATAATGTATAAAGGCAAACTCGGCCAGGCATTGATCACGAAATGAACTCGCAAATGACTGTACTTGCTGGTATAAATCAGTGCCACCCGGCAAAACAGAGGAGCCAGATCAGGGCTCGGTTGTTGCTTTTCTTGAATTCTTTCTTAATATATGTTTTCTTTTTTAAAAAAATGATTCTGACTGTCAACTGGGATTATTAGACTGCATAATGATATTTTTTATGTCCAAACATATGAATAAAATTACTTTCTCACCATGTATATTATGGTTATACATGCTTTCTGAAAGTGAATTAACATAGAAATAAATCTGTGATGTCAGGAATATACATTAACCTGTTTGGACCTTATAAATATGTAAAAATAACATCTAGCTCTTTGCCTCTCGGTGGAGGTATACTATCTTTTGCTGAATCTAGAACTGGACATTTTGTGTATTAGCATATACAGTTATATTTACTTGATACAGTTTAACAATAATTTTTAAAATACCACGTGTTGGGTGTCATACCTGGTGGTCTAGGGAATACAATAAAAGGCTTTAACGCAGTCGTCTTATGAATATCATCATCTTGCCTCAGATTGACTTATTATTGTTGCCTGGGCTATTGCATCAGAGTCTACCTCTGTCTTTATTCTCTTTGCAAACCGTTCTTCCCACTTCTTTCTAACGACATCCATCTTAGTGTTTCCCTCACCTCTTAGTGGCACATAGATCCTTCACTGCCCCTCCCCACAGGGACCCAGTGCTCTGGCCACATTCACCAACATGGCGGCCCACACAGGCCCTGCTCACACGTCTCTGCTGCCTGCATTGTCTCTCCACTTGCGGCACATCCTCCTTGTTCCTCAAGCAGTCTGCTCAGGCACCATCTCTTTGGTGTACAAGACTTTCCCTGCTACCTGCCCAGAGAAGGGGCTCAAACTTCTGCGTCCTCCTCCTGCGGGATGAACCCTCTCAGAGCTCTTAACAGGTTCTCTGAATGTCTTCTGCGTCTTTGCCGGCGTCCTTGACTAGCCCGAGAGCTCTTGGTCTTATTCATCTTCGTGTGGCCGCCATATGGCCCACCTGGGTGGATGTCCAACGAATGTCTGCTGAATGAGTAGTCCCTTCATCACCTGAACAACGGTTGTCAAGCACCACTAGATCTACAAAGAGTTTTCTATGACCACTAAGGCTGCAAGAATCCTTGTGGACCAAATATATCCAAGGCGCGTCTCTCTCCATCACCCATGACTCTTGTCTCTGTCTCCTCCTGCCTCCTGTATTTCCATCTACTGACTGCTTCACCTGAGCAAAGAGAGTACAAGTCACACAAAGCAAACCACCTCTTTTCTGGCTTAGACACCTATGATGACTTCCATCATCCTTAGAATAAAATAATGCCTTACGTTGGCTTGCAAGGCCCCATGTGATCTTGCTCTGCCAGCCACCTCAACTTCATACTGTGCCACTCTCCCCCTCACTCACCGCGTTCTAGACACAAGGACCTCACTGGGCTCCTACAACAGGCCAAACTCTCTTCTGCCTGGAGGCCTTCACATCCGCTCTTCCATCTGCTGGAACGCTCTTCCTTATCTTTCAAGTCTAAGCTTAAATGTTACCGCCTCAAAGTCTCCTTCCCTAAGCTCCTCACCTAAAGTGGATCCCTTAAATCGCCCCCCCCACTTTTTTCTAGGACTGTACCCTTTTCTGTCCTTCAAAGCAGAATCACAAGCGGCGACTGATTTATTTTATTTACTTGTTTATTTATTTGTTTGTTTACTTCTTCATTGTCTTTCTCCTTGTCTCATTAAACTGTGAGCCCCATGAGGACAGGGGACCGCAACTATTTTTATCCCTTTTTTATCTCTCGAGGCCCACAGCTGCACCTGGCACAGAGTAGATGATGATAAATATTTCTTGAATGTCAAATGAACGATCATCCTAAAGCAAACCTGTAAAAGGACTTCTTTAGTTTTTCTTAAATGTTTTATTCTTTATTTTTTTACTATTAATTTAGTGACACTTTTTTTTTTTTTTTTTTTTTTTGTGGTACGCGGGCCTCTCACTGCTGTGGCCTCTCCCGCTGCGGAGCACAGGCTCCGGACGCGCAGGCTCAGCGGCCACGGCTCACGGGCCCAGCCGCTCCGCGGCACGTGGGATCTTCCCGGACCGGGGCACGAACCCGCGTCCCCTGCATCGGCAGGCGGACTCTCAACCACTGCGCCACCAGGGAAGCCCTGACACTTTATTTTTTAAAAAATTTATTGGAGTATAGTTGATTTACAATGTTGTGTTAGTTTCAGGTGTACAGCAAAGTAATTCAGTTATACATATACATATAGTCATTCTTTTTCGGATTGTTTTCTCATATAGGTTATCACAGGATACTGAGTAGAGTTCCCTGTGCTATACAGTAGGTCCTTATTAGTTATCTTTCTTATGTATAGTAGTGTGTATATATTAATCCCAGGCTCCTGATTTATCCCTTCCCCTCCACGTTGCCCGTTTCATAACCACAAGTTTATTTTCAATATCTGTAAGTCTGTTTCTGTTTTGTAAAAAGGTTCATTTGTGTCATGTTTTTAAATTAGAGGACTTCTATAAATATAGATATCTTCATAATAACCAAATAAAATACAGTTATAAAGTGCTAAAATTGCTTTGGGTGTGGTTGTGAACTGAATGTTTGTATCTCCCCAAAATTCATATGTTGCAGCCCTGACTCCCAATATGATGGTATTCAGCAGTGGGGCCTTTGGGAGGTGATTAGGTTCAGATGAGGTCATCAGAGTACGGTCTCCATGATAGGATTAGAAGGACAAACATGCCCCCCTGGCACACACACACACACACACACACACACACACACACACAGGGGAAAGGTCACCAGGGGAAACATGGAGAACTCGGCCATCGGCAAAACAGGAAGTGGGCTCTCGCCAGAACTGACCATGTTGGCACCTTGATCGACTTCCAGCCTCTAGACTGTGAGAAAGTAAATGTCTGTTGTTTAAGTCCCCCAGTCAGTATTTTGTTACAGACAACGGTGAGCTGCCTGTGTGAGCCTTGAGTACTTCAGCCAGTCTTGGTTTCTATGGTAATTTTGGTGTCTAACATTTATTTGGTATCTTCCTGTCCAATTTCAAACTTGCATACTTTCTCTAGCTTCTTTTCTTCTTTCCATTTATACACACTCCAACATATACAACTCACTCGGCACACGTAGCGTTCATGGAAAGGTCTGAGCTCCTACCCAATCTAAACCCTCCTGTTGCTTCCAGTGGGTCCTTTAAGTGACTTTTAAAAGGGAGAATGCAACAAGATCTCAGGTTGAAGAAGGGGTCTCTAGGTCTATTTTTGGACTGGTCTCCCCATCTTTCAAATACTGCAATCTGCCAGGGAAGCTTAATGCAATGATCTGGACGCATTATTGGTAAGAATATCATCACATACCTCTGCTCTGTGTACACATACAGGGCGTTGACTCAACTTTGAGTAACGCTAGGAACTATGTAAATAAATTCCAATTTACAGTAGCTTGTTTTTCCTTTTCACTCCAATTTTTAAAAATCCAATCAGTAACTCAGTTATTTTTTTCAGGACATATCTAAATACCTCTAACCTCTCTCAAGCCATTAAAAATGAAGTAAAATTCAAGGCCCACATTATCTGGTGGCCACTGCACTCGTGCAGCTTTTCTGCTGTTAACGCCATCCAGCGAAATAACAACAGAATCGGTAAGACTGCTAATAACACATTCTTCAAAATTAACACAGCACGTTGGACCCTACAAGACCCAAGTCCTTCAGGAAAGACACAGCGATGTAAATGGCCTCCCATTGATTTCATGAGCAGCCCTACGAGGTCTGGTGAGGATTAAAGGTGATTCTTGGAGCAAACATATTATTGAAAGCCTCTGGAGTTTAAAACAGTTTGAGCAGGTTAAAGAAACAAAAACCACCCCAACGCCCTCTCTGCCCCCACTAACAACCCAGACCAAAACCAGTCCAGGCCATGGGTAGGCACAGTAAACATAGCTTTTCTGTTTCCCAGTGTCAGAGAACACCTGTCCACACCAGCAACTCAGTATCATTTACTTCCTGGGCGGGGGGCCACCAGGTGCCCAGCTGTCGTTAATGAGAAGTTTGTCTGACAGGCTTTGCCTTTCTGTGATTCTCATCCCTTTCCAAATTCCTCTGGTAAACATTTGTTAAAAGCCCTCCACGTGCCGGGCACCATGCAGCTCTGCAAAACCCCCCTGAGATCTACCTTTGGAGTAAGAGAGACAAAGGTGCAGAGAGGATGAGAAGCTGGTGTGCCCAGTGTTCAACCACTTTTGATGGTTTTAAAGAAATTGAAGAATTTTAAGTCTTCAAGGCATGAAACATTTGCTGAAGGTCTGACAGCTGCCAGGCGCTGTGTCACATCCTGGGGATGCAAAGTAAATTCTAGAAGGTCCTTGCTCTCAAGAGGTCCCAGTCTGGACATAGACCTTTAGGATGTATTGTTCAGGGGAAGAAGCAAAGTACAGAATGACATGGATGCTCCTGGGTAAAAAAGGGTGTGTACAGTAAAAGAGTGCACACACATGCATATGCGCACACTTGAGTGTGTGCTGGTAAGTGCCTGGAATATCTGGGAACACTCGTTGATTTTGGGGAGGAGAGCTGGTTTTGCTTTCTAACAGCACCTGTCACTCTCTGAAATTGTCTCATGTATTTATTTATTTTCTAACTTATTTATTGTCTGTTTCTCTCACTAGCATGCAAATGCTTCTTAACAGCCGTATCTCCATTAGCTAGAATAGTGCTTGGTATATTTTAGATGCTTAGCGGTTTTGCTTTTCCTTTTAAGCGAAAATGAGCTCAGTGTTCAGAGATGGGAGGGAGTCTTACTTTTACCCGTTTGCCATTTTTTTATGGCTTGAATATTTAACTTTTTAAATATTATTTAACTTTATTTTATTTAACTTTTTATTTAACTTTTTTCTCTGAAAAAATTCAAATATATGCAGTAGTATAAACTTCCATATATCCATCACCCCAAAATAATGATCACCTCATGGCCAATCTTGTTTTGTATATATCTCCCCTCACTGCCCTGCTTCTCCTCTAGGTTATTTTGAAACAAATCCTAGCCATCATTATATTTTTAAGTATTTCAACATGTAAACCATCACTAGAATACATTTCATACCTCAACAAATAAACAATGATTTATTACTATGGAATATCCAGTGTTCACATCTCCCTAATTAGTGTCATAATTTTTTACAGGTTGTTTGTTTGAATTTTATTTAAGAGTGTACATGTATTACTTTTCATAGTTATACTACTAGATGTTGACAATCTAGTAGAAGATATTGTTCCATCCATCTGTTTATCCTTCCTTCCATCCATCTATTAAATAAATCCGTATTAAGTGCCTAGTACATACCAGAAACTGTTTCAGGTGCCTAGGATACATCAGTGAACAAAAGAAAAACAATTCCTGCCTTCCTGGAGCTTTCACTCTTGCTGAGAGAGGCCAGTAATCAATAATACAAGTATGTGAAAAGTTGATCATGAGACAATGTAACACGTATTATAATAGAAGGGGCAGTGTCTTCATAGGATTGACAGAAGAGATTCAAAGTATGTAGGCCCTTATTGTGGCATTTAAAATTTGCAACATTTCATATTCTGTTAAAACCTTGTAGACAGAGTATATTGATTCTTTCTATAAAGAGGAAGTACACTAAGACCATCACATTTTTAAAAAACTTTTTTACAACTGTGTCGACTGGGCTGTGTTATTAAAAATCAAGCCATGAGAGTTGGGTGCCAGAACATTATTTGCCAGGGTTTGGGGGGTTCAGACTTGGTGTTTATGAAACAGAGCTGGGACCAGTCGGACACCAGGTTCAGGCATATTGTTCAGGCATACAAAGCGTGGACTGGCATTTACGTGAACCAGGCCAGTGGATATAAACCCATGCTCCTCCAGCAGGTCTCCTTAGAGAGAGCTTTTTGTTGGAAAATGGACAACATCAGTGAAGGCGGCCATCCCTAAATCGTAAAGTATCAATTTAGAAAAAGCAGAGTTCTTGGTAGGCTCTATTAAACCGCAAAGTATTTTTGATTAGTACTTGAATCCCACATTGAAAGGTGGCGTTTTAACTCCTGAAAGGAAATGCCAACGGTGTTGAAAACAATATTAAAACAGAAAAGGGCCAAGATAATATTTTAAAACTCATTGGGTCATCAAGACAGTAGCTCACCCTAAAATTTTTTGGTTAGAGTTGAAATCTGCTTAAAAAGGGGATGGAGCTATTTGTAATGAGGTGGATAGACCTCGAGTCTGTCATACAGAGTGAAGTAAGTCAAGAAAGAAAAAGACAAATACCATATGCTAACACATATATATGGAATTTAAGAAAAAAAAATGTCATGAAGAACCTAGGGGTAAGACAGGAATAAAGACACAGACCTACTGGAGAATGGACTTGAGGTTATGGGCAGGGGGAAGGGTGAGCTGTGACAGGGCGAGAGAGAGTCATGGACATATACACACTAACAAACGTAGTAAGGTAGATAGCTAGTGGGAAGCAGCCGCATGGCACAGGGATATTGGCTCGGTGCTTTGTGACAGCCTGGAAGGGTGGGATAGGGAGGGTGGGAGGGAGGGAGACGCAAGAGGGAAGACATATGGGAACATATGTATATGTATAACTGATTCACTTTGTTATAAAGCAGAAACTAACACACCATTGTAAAGCAATTATACCCCAATAAAGATGTTAAAAAAAAAAAAAAGGGGGATGGAAAGTATCCTTGATAAGATATTGCAAAGACTGTCAAGTAGCAGTACTGATTTTCATACAAGTCCCTCAGAACTTTGTATCTGAATGAAGTTCTTTCCTACACAGTGATCACTTTGTGAAGAGGAGGATATACTCTTATTCTTTCAAAGGTGCAGTTGTGCAAAACATTTCTGAAACATCTCCTTTATGATTGCTTCCAAAGATAGTTTCTCAGTTGTAAGAAAAACAATTCACTTTCTAAAGCTTGGAATTGTACCTTAGTTGTACCAAGATGATGCTAGTAAGTGAGAACCAACCCCCTGTCTTCAAAACTACTGGAGGTCGGGGCTTACCCACCCCCCTTTCTAAGTGTTTTGTCTTACTTTTGGAATACAGGTGAAATAAATTTCTGTGTCTGGATTTGAGCTGGGGGAACAGCATTGAGTATGTTAACTAAACAGATTCATTTTTTTTCTCATTAAATCAGTGCTTGATTTCACTGCCTGAAACCAATCAGTGGCTAGTTTGCTTACATAGGGTTTGGCACATAGCAGACAAGCTGCTTTGTTAATCCCATCCTGCCTTCTACCAACATCCCTTTTTTTCTCTTTAAATCCTGATTTAGCTCAGATTACCATTTTTTCAAGATTTTGAGAGCTCTCAGAAGAGGCAAGAGTATGATTCTGCAACCTACAAACTGAAGACCTTGATTCTAATTCTGGGTAAGATGATAGATCTGTCTATTGAAAAGATGGTTCAAAATATATAAAGAGAAGTGATGATCTTTAGAAACCTCATGGGCTCACCAACCATGAATCACGTTGGATCAACCTCATTCCCTTTCTACAGGGTTACAAGACCTCTAGCTGCAGAGGACATGGTGTGGTGTGAAGTGGTCTGAACTAGTAGTTAGAAGATCCATCTTCAAATCCTTCTTGTCACTTTCTAACCGAGTGATTTGGGACAAGTCACTTGTCTTCTCTGAGCCTTAGTTGTCTCATTTATAAAACAGGGATAATATTAGCTTCTAGAACAAGGTAAGAAATGAATTAATAATACTTCCTTTTAAGGACTGGCTTGAGGGTTAAAAGAGATAATGAATCTTAAATGGATTAGAATACGGTCAAAGCAAATAATTCAATACATGTGAGTAATGGCCACACACAGAGAAAAAGACAAAACCAAACCAAAAAAAAAAAAAGCAATTTTAGGTTGGAATAATGAAAAGTATTACCATGTTTTACAAGAAGTAGATAAGATACCGAGGAATATTTAATTTGGAAAAGGGAAAAGCTCAGCTGGGGGAAAGTATGAAATCCCCTATCAAAATAGTTCAGGGGCTGGCAAAGGACAGCCCGGGGGCTGAATCTGGTTCACTATCTGTTTTTTTATGGTCTGTGGTTAAAAATGGTCTTCCACTTTTTAAATGGTTGAAAAAAAACTCAGAAGAAGATAACATGAAATTCAAATTTCAGTGTCACAAGTAAAGTTTTATTGGAACAGTTACCCTAAACATTCACATATTTTCTATGCTGAGTTGACAGAGACAGTGTTGCCTAAAAACCCTCAAATATTTAATCCCTGGACTTTTACAGAAAAGGTTTGCTAATCCCTGCAATAGTTGAAAGTTATCATATAAAAGAGGAAACAGACTTGTTCTGTTTGCCCCAAGAACTTAATGAGAACTAATGAATAAACTAATAGGTTAGTGGGTAACTAATGGGTAAAAAGTACAGGCAGGTGAGTTTCAGCTTCATATAAATAAGAGCTTTCTAATAACCAGAGATCCTTAAAAGTGGAATAGACTCTTTTGTATGGTAGTGAGATCCCTGTCAATAGAAATATTTAAGTTCAGCTATGTGACTGCTTGAGAGATACAGAAACCATTTAAGCACAGGTTGGAAGTTGGGCCAGAAAACTTTTCAGAGGCCTTCTGAACCTTGGATTTTACGATTCCAAGCTTGTTCCAATCTGTCCATCTCTGAAATCCTGCAAGTACTTATAGGCCATTATTTATCATTCAGATTGGATTGTATACTCTTTTGTATTTATTACTCACAATGTTTTGGCTAAATACTATTCCAAATTTGGGAGTAATAACTACTCCTTTAGGGCATCCTCACTGATCCCACGAGCATATGCTTCCAAGATTAGACCTATTCTATTACTTCTCCTATTTATTTCCTTAAAATTGCCCGACTCTTATAGCACATCAGTTACTTGCTGGAAAAATGGCATTTTGCCTGAACTTCCCAAGGTAAGCTCTTTGAAGTCAAGGACTGTATCTTTATCGCTTTGATCCTCAGCGCCAAACACAGAGAGCCTTGCAGATAGTAACTATACTGTGGGCCAGTTACTGTCATGGCCACGTGTCAGCTCACTTCATGTTCACAGCTACCCTCTGAGTAGCGACTGTGACCAACCAAATACACGGATCAGGCTCCTGAAGTACCGGCAGGTTCAGTAACTCAGTGTGCAAGGGGCAGCGCTGGTGTCTGAACCCAGGCAGTCTGGATTCAGAGTCTGTGCTTGTAACTGCTACACTTCTTGTTGAATAATGAACACATTTTTGTATTTTATCCATGACTGGATCGCTAGAGCTCTGAGTACAGGAATCATAACTTACACTGTTTAGCTTTTCTACGTGATCTAACACACAGAAGTCAGCACATGACATTATTGGATAGTAGAAGATTGAGCACTTAACTTGGAGTAAATAGACCCAATTTCTAGGCCATTGTTCTGTCTCTGAGCTGCTAAGTTACTTTTTTTTGGCCGTACCACGCGGCATGCAGAACTTCCCTGACCAGGGATCGAACTTGCGTCCCCCTGCAGTGGAAGTGCAGAGTCTTAACCACTGGACCACCGGGGAAGTCCTTAGGACACTTTTGTAACACTTATTGGGCTTCTGGTGTGACTTTGGGTCTTAAATTTCTGGGGAGTGTATTAGTTTCCTAGTGCTGCTGTAACAAACTACCACAAAGTAGGGGACTTACAACAGCAAAAATTTATTCTTTCATTGTTCTAGAGGCCAGAAGTCTGAAACCTATAAGGTAGGCTACAATCCCTCTCAAGGCTCTGGGGGAGAATCCTTCCTTGCCTCTTGTAGCTTCTGGTGGGTCTGCTGTCCCTTGGCTTGTGGCCACATGCTTCCAATCTCTGCCTCTGTCTTCACATGGTCTTTTTCTCTATGTCTCAGATCTCCTCTCCTTTCTCATATAAGGACAGCAGTCATTTGATTTAAGACCTACCCTAAATCCAAGATGTTTTCATACTGAGATCCTTAACTTAATTACACCTGCAAAGACACTGTTTCCAGAGAAGGTCACATTCACGGGATTAGGACTCAGATATATTTTTCCCCAGTTAGCACGTGGGATCCTCCCGGACCGGAGCACGAACCCGTGTCCCCTGCATCGGCAGGCGGACTCTCAACCACTGCGCCACCAGGGAAGCCCTCTCTAAAAATTTTTAATGTAAAGATTGGGTTTTAGTAAGTAAGGTCAAGCGTCCAGTTGATCATCAGATATTGGGTTGATTTATGTGGTGTTTATAAATACAGTCATTTGTCTGGTGAGTCTTTTATGTGCTTGAAGACTCAGGTTTGATACGACTTCATCACAAATGATGAAGCAGTATAATTCTGTTCTTACTGATAGTTTTAGTGAGTGGTTTCAAGTAATTATAACAGCACTATGTGTAAATGAATGCTTTTAATACAAGTTTTCCTTCATAGGAGTCAACAAACTATGTTCCATGGACCAAATCAAGGCTGTTGCACGTTTTTATGAATAAAGTTTAGTTGCGCTATAGCTATGCTCGTTCACTTATGCATTGTCCGCGGCTACTTTTGCACTACAATGGCAGAGTTGAGTAGTCGCAACGGTGACCCTGTGGTCCAAAACTCCTAAAATATTTGCTCTCTGACTCTTTATAGAAAATGTTTGCTGATCCCTGCTCTACTCTATAGACAGCAACATGTACAGCTAAAAAGCATGGAACGAGAAGTAAACTTCCTTCTTTAGAAATAATTTACAGATCAGGAAGAGATATATTTTTATTAGATAGAGATCAGCAAAGATCCTCAGCTGAGCAAGAAAGCCTGTAGAACTTCACCTGGCCCTGTTTACATCCAAGTGGATTTATGTGCGATAGATAATACAATATATTCTAAATAGGTGAGGATGACACATAGTCCAACTTGTGATTCACTGAAAGAACTTTGTTTTCCTGAATTCAAAACAAAAAACAAACCAAAGCTCTGAAAACATATGTTCTCATATGTAGAGCATTCAGTTAAGCTTACTTTTCGGGGGGTAGGGATGGTGGAATTAACTTGACTCTATTTTCATTGCTTATGTCCTTATACCATAAGTGTTAATCATGCAAAGATTTATAATTGGCTTTGTCCTTTAGAAATATACTTGGAATAGAGCCCTTATTGAAATTGTTTGAAAGTAGAATCTACTTTGGACATTCCCTTACTTTAGCTTTCTACCCTTTCTTTGGTCAATCTCAGTAAGCACCTTTTCTTCTTGAAAATTAATTTGCTATTCGTAGATGTCAGTAAGTCAAGTTTCCAAATGTTTCATGTTTAATTTGTTCTAAAGTTACCTACTCTCAAGAAAGCCTGAAGTTTTAAAGGACTGCCTGGGTGAGAATGAGGTTTGAAATAGTAAAAAAAAATCGATATAACATTTATTTCTTGGGTCTTGTATGGAAAAGAACGCTTAGCAGCCTTCGAGACCAAATGGAATTATCAATTCACTATCAATATATACCAGTTTCATCTAAGTCGACTTCATTTTTATTTGTGTTAAGACTGAAGCTCTTTTTATACTTTGGGAGGAGGTTCATGCAGTTCCCTGCATATAATTGGAATGTACATATGCCCTGAAGATGTTTTGGCACATAGTCTGATATTGAATCAGAATACTGAAAACCAAGAATACAATGGGAAATGACCTACATATTTTTCTTACACCACATTTTTCTTAAATTGACCCGATGATGAAGTATTCTGTGGATGACTTTGCTCCTCTACAATAAATTAACTCAGATGCCCTTTATCATTAATATATTGGATTAACAGGGTGGCTTCTACTTCTTTTAAATAAGCATCGTTCTATTACCTAACATGATTAATAGAAAATGCAAAAAATATTGAGTGGTATAATTAATATACTTATAGGAATG
>NW_020837978.1:7403895-7411004 GCF_003676395.1 Aethalodelphis obliquidens | reverse complement strand
TTTTTTAACAGTGTCTAATGTATTAAATAGAAATAAAAGACTCGAGTTTATGTGGTCAATATTTTGTTTTTCTTGTCTTAGTCTGAGTAAAAGACTAGGAAATTTTAAGTTGGCATTTCAGTTCTGGATTTTAAACTTAAAATTGCATTGGGAAGGGAAAGAGAAAAGAAATAAAAACCAAGCAAATAGAGACTACATCTTTAACACTTGGGTGCCAGTATGAATGGTCTCTGAAATGAGAGATGGAACTTGACCAGTGTAGACGTGAAATAAAAGTAATGTTACAGTTGAGCTCCCGGAAAATGCAAAAGGCAGAACATAGCAAAGCATCATTCACTTGTTTCACTAGACTACAAAGATCACCCCGGTAACACTTTCAGTCTTTTTGCAGTGTGTAGGTTATTTACACAGCAATGATCATACGGCATATGCAGAATTACAGTTGTTGTAATTTTTAGAGCATTTTTCTGGTTATAAAACTAACACAGGATTATCTGAAATGGGGAGATACTGGACGTTAATAAAACTTTTGTCCATGAGAATCACCCTGGAGAGCTTATTAAAAGCACAGTCTCCTGGACCCCGCCTCAGAACTACTGAATAAAATATCCGGCGGAGAGGCAGTCTCGGGGGTAGAACCGTCCAGGTTAGACTCTTTTGGTTTCATCACTTAGCAGTACGTCGCCTTGAGCATATTATTTCACCTCTTGAAGCTGCAGTTCTCTCATTTATAAATTAAGGCTAAAAAGAGTTCATACTTTAGGGCTGTTATAAGGATTAAATGGCATAATGCCCATGGAATATTGGCTGACACAGAGCATGAAATCAAATGTTAGCAATTAATGATATTATTATTAAAATTATTACTATTGTAAACCTTATCCTCAGTTACAAGCAGCTCTAATGGACCATTAGAATCATGATGTGTCCTTAGCCTTTTTTTTAATCATCTATTTAAGAATACAATTAGGATTGTATAATTGTGGATATAACAGATTAGCGCTCAATATCCTTTCCAAACATTTTCTAGTGTGTATTCTTGTACATTTCTCCGAATCCCTTGTATCTAAGGTTCTGAATGTAATTTAGGTTCCAGAAAGTATATGAATTAGATGCACTCAGCTAAGATGTGGCAGGTGGAAGGGCGGTAGACGCTGTGCTTAATTTTCCTAGCAAGCACAGGTGGGTGGGAAATTGGTTTTTCTACTACAGCAGGAGTCTCAGTAGCTGTTGAAACACCGAGCTGGGGGTGGGTGGTGGGTGGAGAGGAGGCCCACTGGCTGGTGGAGATCACAGCAAGCTTCATGGGTGGGATGGTGGTGGTGAAGTTCAGGAGCTGGGTCCTTACCCCTCTGCAACGAGCGAGCTTTCCTCGTCACCGAAGAGGCTCCTTTGGTGGCTGAGATTTGCGACTTTGGGAGTCATTCCCGAAACCTAACCCAGAGGCTGTTTCCTCAGGCTTCCCAACAATGCAGGAACCCATTTAAAACTTGTAATAAACCTACTCCGGCTAAACCAGCTAGGGTGGATTTTGTTCTTTGCAAAGGAAATCTGACAGTACCATTGAATAGACTGCTTCAGAATCATAATTAAGTAGAAATATTCTCAAGTCTTAGAAGGAAGATGGTAATAGAGGGGGATTTGTGTCAGATAAAATATGAAATAGGCCAGTTTACTGGTCTTGACTAAGTATATGTAAAATCATGTTTAGGTGTCGCAATATACATCTTTTTTTTTTTTAATTGGAGTATAGATGCTTTACAATGTTGTGCTAGCTTCTGCTTTACAATGAAGAGAGTCAGCTGTATGTACACCTATAACCCCTCCCTCTTGGACCTCCTTCCCCCCACCCCACCCGCCATGCCCCCCATCTAGGTCATCACAGAGCACTGAGCCGGGCTTCCTGTGCTTTATAGCAGGTTCCCACTAGCTCTCTATTGTACACATGGTAGTGTATATATGTCAATCATAATTTCCCAGTTCGTCCCACCCTCCCCTTCTTGATGCAGAAAAAAATTAATATCCAAGAAACTTGGCAATGAAAATGGCCTTTTTGCTGGTGCTTGTGGTTCTGCTTTTGTGCAGGGCGAAAAGAGATCTTTTTTTTTTTTTCTTTTGAAAAGAGCTCTTTTTTTATCAGGCGTGTGAAAAGTTTGGTCATTGTTAGTAAAGGCTGGCACAGAACGGCATTATTTCTTGTTTTAAGTGATTGTCAAAGAAGTCAAGAATCTAGAACATGTGGCTTAAAAAGCGTTTCTGATGCTGGGAAATTAACAGCTTCAGAAGCAGCAAAGGAACAGTTGGGTGAAGCACTGCAGAGAAAAGCTCTGTTCGTTGGCTGCAGAATCAATTTAAAAAATACATTCTTGGGTAATGATTTTTCCTGTATCTTTAAAATGTATATTGAAAAAGCAAAGGTATGGTTTTGTTTAACTAGTAAAGACCGATAAACTGCCCCATGACGGAGGTTCTTTCTGTTGCCTTCTGCCATCAAATAAAACTTGACAGTGTATAAATTCGAGGATCATAGGGTTTTTTTGTTGTTGTTTTTTCCTCTCTTTCTCTCTCTCAAAATTCTGTAAACAGTGTTGCACTGTATTCTGGCATTTAGGGCTAAAGGGAAAAAACCTGCAGACAGCTTGATTTTTATTCCACCTCAGATGATATTTCTGTCTTTATACTTTGTATATCCATTTAGAGAATTTAACTAAAAAACAAAACAGATGAAAATGGTGCAGGCAGTTGGGAAGACTTCAGGAGGTACACTGCATACTGGGAGATGTGGTCCTTATCAGGTATGGGGCATTCTGGGAAATGGAGTTTTCCATGTACTTCATTGGCTCAGGATAAACTCTGGGGGAAGTGAGGAAGTCGGGGTAGAATTTAAGATCCTATCTCTAGCTGACAAAATTTATCTTTTTATGAAAATGAGAAAGAAGAAACATACCAACAGGAGGCTTACAAAAAAATATTGCAGAATTAGGGGGAAAATCACCTTGAAGTCTCAGAGAAATAGAAAGTATTACTTATTTCAGGTAAAAACAAATTTTTTTTTATATAAAATGGCTTGACATTCTCCATGGATACAGACACTGTGGCTAGACCTTGCTTTTCAGGTGAGAATACATAACGGGAGGTAGGGGTGGAGAAGGACTGCTCGGGTTCCTAAGCTAGAACATGGGTAACCGACCGTTTATTTTCAAACTGCTCCATCATCCTCGTAGTAAGTGTTAGTTCCTTCCACATTCTAGGAATCAATTGTCTATTGGTCTTAGATTTCAACATTGTTGTAGACTAAATTGTACTCCCCAAAGTCCATATGATGAGGTTCTAACCCCCAGTAGCTCAGAATGTGACTGTATTTGGACATAGGGTCTTTAAAGAGGTAATTTAGGTTAAATAAGTTTATATGGGTGGACCGTAATGCAATATGACTAGTGTCCTTATAAGAAGAAGAAACTTGGACACACAAAGAGACACCAAGGATGTACACACAGAGGGAAGACCATGTGAGGACACAGCAGCCGTATGTAAGCCAAGGAAAGAGGCCTCAGAATGAATCAACGCTGCCAACACTTTGACCTTGGACTTCCAGTCTCCAGAATTGTGAGAAAATATATTTGTGTTATTTAAGAGACCCAGTCTGTGTATTTTTTTTTTATGGCAGCCCGAGCAAACTAATACAAACATTATTTTGAACATTGTCTTTTTATTTACCTTCATTTATGTATTCTAGTGGGAAGCTAGAAAGGCTGTGCTGGGGCTGATAGATGGCATTTTTGTTTTTCAATTATGAAGTGTTTTAAGTAAACAAAAAGCATAATGAATAGTCTGATGAACAGCAAGGTACTCATCATTCAGCTTAAAAAAGAAACCATTACAAGTCCAATTAAGGCTGCTACCCTTTTGCCCTCTTCTTTTCCCTCAACTGAGATCATGAGTCTCCTGAAGTTGGTGTCTATCATCTCCATACATATTGTTTATTTTTATAATATATGTTAGTATTAATAAGTAATTCATAGTACTTTTTTGAATGTATTTAAAAACTTTATATAAATATTATTGAGCTGTACTTGTCCTTCCAACTTGCTTTTTCCTCTCAACTTTGTGCTCTGGGGATTTATTCATGCTGATATATATATATATATATGTATATATACACACACACATATATATAATGTTTTATAGCTATTTTTAATTTTTCATGAATATATCACAGTTTTTAATACATTACATCCTTGATGGAGCTTTGGGTTTTTTTAAGTTTTTCATTAATTAGCAATGCTGCTATGAAAATTCTTGAGGATATCCTCTTGGGCACATGTACAAGAGTTTCTCCAGGTTTGGAATTTCTGAGTCATAGGTTGTGAGTAGTTTCAAATCTGCTACGTATAACCCCAAACTTTCTCTAAATTGCATGTAACAGTTTATACTCCCATCACTTGTACATAGAGCTCCTGTCATTTCATGTATTTGCTAATACAATGTGTTGTTAGAATTGGGAAAATTTCATCAATCTGATGGGTATGAAATCTCATGGTTTTAATTTTCATATCTGTAATTCTTTTTATGATTGAATATTTTTTCATATTTTTGATCATTTGAATGTTCTCTTCCATAAATTCTCTGTTTACATATTTTGTCCACTTTTCTATTGGGTTGTTTGTCTTTTTAAAATTGATTTGTAATAAAAAAACAAAAAGACTGGGAGAAAATATTTGCAAATAATGCAACCTGTCAAGGGCTTAATTTCCAAAATATACAACTCAATATCAAAAAAAAAAAAAACCTACCAAAAAAACCAATCAAAAATTGGCAGACCTAAATAGACATTTCTCCAAAGAAGACATTACAGATGGTCAACAGACATATGAAAAGATGTTCTTCATTGCTAATTGTTAGACAAATGCAAATCAAAACTACAATGAAGTATCACCTCACACCAGTTAGAATGGTCATCATCAAAAAGTCTATAAATAATAAATGCTGGAGAGGGTGTGGAGAAAAGAGAATCCTCCTATGCTGCTGGTGGGAATGTCAATTGGTGCAGCCACTATGGAAAATAGTATGGAGGTTCCTTAAAAAACTAGAAATAGAATTACCATATGATCCAGCAATCCCATTCCTGGCCATATAACCAGAAAAGACAAAAACTCTTATTCAAAAAGATATTCACACCAATGTTCATAGCTGCACTATTTACAATAGCTGAGATGTGGAAGCAACCTAAGTGTCCATTGACAGATGAATGGATAAAGAAGATGTGGTACACATATACTATGAAATATTAGCCATAAAAAAGAATGAAATATTGACATCCTCAGCAACATGGATGGACCTAGAGATTATCATACTAAGTGAAGTAAACTAGACAGAGAAAGACAAATATCATATGATATCACTTATATGTGGAATCTAAACAAAGAATACAAATCAACTTATTTACAAAATAGAAAGACTCACAGACATAGAAAACAAACTTATGGTTACTACAAAGGGGAAAAGAGAGGGGAGGGATAAATTAGGAACATGGATTAACAGGTATATATCACTATATGTAAAATAGTTAAATGACAAGGATTTACTGTATAACAGAGGGAAGTGTATTCAATATCTTGTAATAACCTACAATGGAAAAGAATTTGAAGCTGTATACCTGAAACTAACACAATATTGTAAATCAACTGTAGTTAAATAAAAAAAATAAAACATAAAATAGATTTGTGGAGTGACTTAGTCCTTTCAGGCAGCAGTAACAGAATATAATAGTCTAGGTGGCTTATAAACAACAGCATTTATTTCTCATAGTTCTGGAGGCTGGGAAGTCTACAATCAAGGTGGTGGCATGTTTGGTGTCTGGTGAGAGTCTACTTACTGGTCATGGGAAGCCATCTTCTTACTGTATCCTCACGTGGCAGAAGGACCAAGGGAGCTCTCTGGGGTCTCTTTTTATAAGGGCACTAATCCCATTCATGAAGGCTCCATCCTCATGACCTAATTACCTCCCAAAGTCCCCATCTCCTAATACCATTGTCTTGGGGATGAGGATTTTAGCACATGAATTTTGGGAGGACACAAACATTCAGTCTGTAGCAGAGAGGTTCTTTATATAGTCTAGATATGAAGCCATTAGGTTATATGGAGTTTCATCCTGGTTTGTGGTTTCCCGTTTTACTTGTCTTTTATGCAGAGAACTTTTGTTTTCCTAATGCTATTAAAGCAGGCTATCCAGTAGGGTGCTTTAAACTCTGATCAAAGCCATTTCCTTCACTTGGACAGCTTTTATTTGCTAACATACAAGTTGGCAGGTGCCTTTAAAGCTGACTAGTTTTTGTCTTGGTTTTCTTAACATTTAGATTATTGTAAACTCTGCCTAACAACTGTGGAAAGCATAATTTATCTATAAGAAAATTACTTGTAAGGATTACATTTATATGTTTAATATAAATCAATAATTTTTATTAATTGACTTATTATCTTAAAGGACAATTGCAATTTTTTGTGAATTAAATGCTTTATGTTTTCTAGCAGGGATCTGGTTCACTTGATTTTTCTACATGATGTCAATAATTATTTATTCATTTGTTTAGCTTATATGTGAGTAATACTGAGGATTCATTAGGCTCTCAAACACATTACACTTCATGGTATTTTAAACTGATTCATAATTAATTAATGAATATAGGTGAATCAATAGCATTTCCTATTTACTTTACATTCAATCCAGTTGCATATTTAGTCTACTTTGTTTCTTCAGCCATTCGGCTAAATATAAAAGGATGAGTATCTTTCTATTATTAAGCTTCCTTGCAGAATACATTTTCAGTTAAGTTACCCAATCTGTGATTGTCAGATGGACTTTGCCCTGGCTCAGAAAAAAGTTTATTCATATTATAAAGAGCAAACAATAAGATTGTCAACAAACAAATTTTTTATTATCAAAAAAGTGAAAATCATAAAACAACCCAAATTGTAATATTTCAATTCACTGACAGATTTTACAAAGTTAATTATATTTCTAAAAGTTTGCTACTATTTTGATAATAACTTTCCTTACCAACGCATTTTTTTTTTTTTTTTTTTTTGCGGTACGCGGGCCTCTTACTGTT
>NW_020837978.1:7224980-7403795 GCF_003676395.1 Aethalodelphis obliquidens | reverse complement strand
TTTGAAAAAAGCAAAGTGTTTTAAAATCCATTTGTATTTGAAAATCCTCCATTAGGATTTTTCTTGGCTTCAGGAAGGCAAAGAGGCTGCTTCTACATGTCGATTTTCTCTCTGTATAGACTTGAAGATTTGTGGGAATGTTTTCAGTTCAAAATTGATTTCTTGAATATCCTTAAAGTATATAAATGAATATCATGTTTCAAATAAAGTATAAGTTGTTTAAAGAATTTATGCATTCTTTTGGCTTGGGCAAATATTTTATTTACTGAAGAACATATAGGAGGAGAGATGTATTTTTAGGTATATAGCCTCTCTGCTATGGGACATGCACTTTGGTGGATATAATGGTGGTGAACATGGTGAGAGGGGACAGAATTCAAGATCCTGAGGGAACAAAAGATGGAACCAGTCAGGAGAGAGAAAATAATCCGCTGGGTTGAAAGATGAACATAGGTTTGAGGTGTCCAGGGAAATGGCAGTTTCCACTCTTAGCAATTCCATCTGGGTGGTTTCCTATGTGTCTGAAATAAAACTCTTGCACAATAAATGAAGAAAAATATATAAAAGTTTAAATTTTATTGGGTGTAAAGCTCTTAAAGAAAGGCTGCTCACCAAGAGTATAAGACTGACTGGTGGACTTCCGCTGTGTCGCCCAGCTGCCTACTCCTTGCTCGTGTCCTGAAGATTAGTGTGTCGAGTTGGTCTGTTTATTAAGATTAAACATGTAAACAAGAACCACTTAAAAAGAAAAAAAAGAAAAGACTGACTGGGTTTGATTGGATGGACCCCTGGTACAAGAGTGTGAGCCCCGCTGTTCTCTCCCCAGCACTGTGGCACTGTGTTGTCTTTCTTGATGACATTCTCTTGCCATTGTGGACCACAACCAGCTAGAAGCAGAAATTTACCTGCCTAGACACGGAAGGAAAGGCTGTACTAGAACCTAAACATAAATTTCACTCCATGAGAATTGCTATCCACTGGAAATGGGAATGATAGAACATAGGCAAACAAATGGGAATAAACTTTCACGTAAACACTCTTGTCAGTGCTGGTTGCTAACAGATGCATTTAGGTAAATGCTGTTACTTCAAGAAGTGTTATCTTCTGGGGATCCTTATCATAATTTTATTTTAAATCCGAACAGCTGTTGTTTAACTACCACAGACCACAATTTATCTACAGCTTGGGGCCATAAAGTGAGCTTTAATGCACTCTGCTTCCTTTCCCCTCCTGTATTTGATTTAATTTCCATGCATCTGACATTCACATGCTATATACTATTTGCATATTTCAATATGTACTTTTGCAGATCCCATAAGTACTCAGGTGCTAAAAGTGGAAGAATAAATAAAAATGGAAGTTCCCAGTGACAAATTATAAAAGAAAGGAAGAACAACTCTCAGGGTTCACTTACATGCAAAATATTCTGAACAATAATAGCGCCTTGAGGACAACAAAGCAGGTTTTTCTAGGGTGGTTGGTTTATGGTGACTGTAGAAAAAAACGGATGTTTTTTTTGGCAGTGAAACACAGCACACTTATCTGAACTGAGCCCTAGGGTTTACCATACTTTAGAGAGAACTTTAGCTTTATTTAAGAAATCAACAAATGTGGCCACATAACATAAATTCTTTCTAAAGTAAATATTCATAGTTTTTCATTCATGAGATTCCAAAAAATGAGGTTGCAGTTTCAGACAAAAGAAAACTCTGGGGTAGATAGGAAGAGAATATAATCACTCTTGGGGAAACTTTATAAAAGATCCCTTATGGGTTATAGTACCATATTTAGCAAAAGCACTCTGTGAGACAGGGCATGAGCTAACCCAGGGCTTGAGTAGCTGCTGGATGGAAAATCAATTTTGGTCAGGGTTAGATGGGCCCAAGACTGTTCTTTGGTCTAAACTACGGCGTCTGAAAACTTCCAAGCAGGGGGCAGAGGACTCAAAAACCTTTCTCTTTTCTCCCTCTTTTAGCCTGGATTGCAGACTCAGACAAGTCTGGAGAACCCCAGCTTCCATCCCTCCTTCCATGCTCTATGGTACCAGCAATATTTTGGCAGGCGTGCTTGGCTTTCAGAGCCATTTAGGGTGACCTTTAAGCTTTTTGAATCCTTGCTTGTTTTAATCGAGTTTCAAAAGGAAGTGAGATGTGATCCTTATTGCAACAGAATGAGGCAGGCCCTGGGCTCTGTGATTCTGGGGCTTATTAATTTGATGATTAGTTTTCTGGCAGCAAACAGTTGTTTCCAAAAATGATGATTTCACAGGTGCTGTAACACACAGTAAAATCAACAAGTGCAAGGAAAGTACCCTCACTGGCAAGGTGAACACACACCTGTCCTGGAGGTGTTAACTGAAAAGTGGAATCACAGTGTACAGTTTTATTTCTGACCCATTATTGCTCATGGAAACGGAAATAGCCCAAATAGAAACAAAGTAACAGTGCGAAGGTGGGAAGGATTTGCAGGGCCTAGTCTGGGAATGTGATTTTTTTTTTTTTTTTGCGGTACGCGGGCCTCTCACTGCTGTGGCCTCTCCCGTTGCGGAGCACAGGCTCCGGACGCGCAGGCTCAGCGGCCATGGCTCACGGGCCCAGCTGCTCCGCGGCATGTGGGATCTTCCCAGACCGGGGCACGAACCCGCGTCCCCTGCATCAGCAGGCGGACTCTCAACCACTGCGCCACCAGGGAAGCCCTAGAATGAGAATTTTTGATGTGCATGAGATGAACTGTCCTGGACATGGATGCATTAATTTTAGCCACGTTAGAGACTCCTAAAGACCAAGTCACAGCCCATTTGGCTGCGGGGATTAGGAAAACGTTCATGGTAGCTGAAATGAATAGACATGCTCTGTTGAGGATTTTGTTTGGGCAAATATATATTTTGGAAGTGATATTTCATTCTTCCATGGACCATACTCAATCATATACGTTGTGCTTAGAGTATATATCTCATAAGAGGCATGAATTTGACCAGCGGACCGCATCTATATTTTTGGGTGTCTGTACGTGGTTCAAATACAGATTCTTTTCTTTATTCATTTAGTAAGAAGGAATGGAGTGTACAAAGATGAGTGGGCCACAGGCATAGTCCAGAACTGTAAACAAACCATGAACAAGTTTAGCTGCCACAGTTTCATAGAAGTTGGCAGAAGACATGAGACTCTCAGGTCAGAAACAAAAGGTTTTATTAGCCACTGCCGTAGCAGTAGCCAGAATTTGCTCTTGTTCCCAGAATCCCAGTTGTCCCAGAGCCGCATAAAGAGGGCCAGGTGACACCTGCACATGTAGGAGTTTGAATTATAGAAGAAGAATCCTGAACCTAGGGAATGAATCTTTTGTGATAATCAATAAGCATGCCTGCCCTTTGTCTAGGAAGGAGACATTATCCTTATTATACTGGATTGTAAGCACACCTGCCCCTTGCTCCAAAGGGAGGCTGCATCCCTGTCTTCCAAAGCTGTTCGCTATACAAACATCTTGGAACAAAAATAGTCAAGTACAGAAACGAGAGAGATCCATAGAAAATTGTTTTCTCACAGTATCTACCGCTTGTTTTTACACCATCCTGGATGCCGGTCAATTTACTCATGCGTCTGTCACTCCAACTGCCACTCTGATTAAACTGACCAACCAAGGCTGGGACCAGATCGATTCAATTTATCTCATGCAGCATTTACTCAAGACTATTATCAATAGGGCTCCATTCTGTCAAGAGGACATCCTGGCTTCAGGATGAGGCCAACCTGCAGTATTGACCCACCATGACCTCAAGGGGCCCAGACTCAATTAGCTGACTGAATCCTTTGATGACTTATCGAGATCTATCTACCTTAGAAAACCAGGTAGATTTCTCCTTTCGTTTTCCATATTGGCTTTTCTCCTCTGCCCAAGGTGTTAATCCAGGTACAGTAGGATGTATTAGTGATTGCACAGACTTTACCTTGGTTTGAAAAGAGGAAGCCTATGGCAATTCTACCATTCATAACAACACCGGCCAGTGAGCTATACCGACCTGAATGGAAGTGGTGAACACTTCTACTAAAATCAGGGTCAAAATCTGTATCACCTTTTCTAATTGGAATAATCCTATCATAGGGATAGCTTCTTGTAGAGTGAGCATAAATAACAGGTCAGTTTCCCTTCTGGCATGCTCCCCTGAGTAAGTCCTTGGTAGGCTCATTAGGATAGATCTCCATAGCCACCTGAGAGCTACATGATCTACTGGTAGAGTTTCTTTAAAGGTTTCGTATGACCCCCACCCACCAACCCCTCCAGCTATGGTGTAAGTCACCATGTTTTCAGGAGGAAGGCAAGATAATACTGGCTTCCACATATGGTATTCCTGGAAATAAATTGTTGTTTACAATTTGGGGGACTCCCAAGTTGGATTTCTATTAGTTTGGAGGCACAGGTGGACAGTGCCTCCAATGTGGTCTTCTAGCCAACTGGTTGACCTTAGGTTCCTATTGTGGTTCGAATAATAGAGCACAGTATTGTTTTTGCAGGGACTGCCTAAGGGCAATGAGTCCACGTGTCCTGTTTGTCCATGCCACCAGCCACGTGTCATTTGTCTGTGTCTTGGAATGATTGATCAATGGCTACTGGAATGGGGGTTGGAAAGCCCTCTGGAGGGGGTGACAGGTGTTTTGTTTGGGAGGTGCAGGAAGCTATAGCCATGCCTTGCTGTTTCTGATGGAACTCTTGGTAAAGCCAAGAGAAATGGTAACCAAATTGTGGAGATGGATGATGCCAGACCCAGCAGTCACTTAAAGTTTTGGAGCCTACAATACTTTGGGAGACCTTTCTCCCAGGGTTGTCTTTCTCAGCAAAGAAGGCTTCAGGGCAGTCCTAAAAAACAAAGATCATTAATATTCCTCCCTCCCTAATACCTCCCAAGTCTAAGTTTTTCCCTCTCCAGGTGCTGGGGCTGTTGATCAACTTACACCTCCACGAAACTGATGTGTCCTATTCCAGGAGATGTAACTTCGCCTTTATTTTATTCATCCTCTACTCAACCCATACATTTTGCCTGGAAAGGTCAGGTATAAAACAAGCAAGGACGTTTTTATAAAATTTACAGAGACCTATTAGGGACCCTTTGTGACCCATGTGGATCACTTTAGAGGGACTCAGCAAGCAAGTGGTCATTATCCTTTTAGTGTAAAACTATGTCAATATGATAAGAGAATCCAGGTGGCTGGGCCAGGATTAAGTTTGAACCCCTTCTTCTCCATTTTGGTTGGGCTGCTACTTAGAGGGTGACACAGCAGGCCAGCCTGAGGTCACCATTAAGGGAGAGGAAAAGAAGTATCACATCCAGGAATTGTTGGGGTAGAATCCTGAATTTTCCAAACAGATCTATGTGATGGGATGAACTGGGAGATTGGGATCAACATATCTATGCTAACATGTATAAAATAGATAACGAACAAGAACCTGCTATATAAAAAAATAAATAAAACTCAAAAAGACAAAAAACCCAAAATAGATCTATATAAGATTCTATACCTTTTGTTCTGATCATCTCCCAAGAAGGATCTGAGAAGAGATGATCATTTTCCGGATCCGGCCACATTCAGTGACCAAACTGCCTCACTAAGTTGTGTGAAAGTTGAGTCAGATATATTATTTACTTATAAATTTATAAATACAGTTTTATTGTGATGTAATTCACATACCATACAATTCACTCATTTAAGATGTACAATTCAATGGTTTTAGTGTATTCACAGATGTAGGCAACAAACACCGCAGTCAATTTTAGAACATTTTTATCTCCTCAAAATATAGTTTTCATTACATTAAACTTTGTATTTATCATTTCTGGTTCTTTTTATTTGTTCTTCTGAATTTGAGTTACCACCTGGAGACGTTTCCTTAGCCTAATACAGCTTTGCTCCTTATCCACCTTCTTTGCACTGTTATTGGCAAATATGTTACGTGTCCATATGTTATAGGCTCAACGATATAGTACATACATACTGCTTTATACAATTGCTTTTTAAATAAGTTAAGAAAGGAGAACAAACAGTTATTTAGGGGGCTTTCCTGGTGGCGCAGTGGTTAGGAATCCACCTGCCAATGCAGGGGACTTGGGTTCAAGCCCTGGTCCAGGAAGCTCCCACATGCCGCGGAGCAACTGGGCCCGTGCGCCGCCACTGCTGAGCCTGCGCTCTGAAGCCCACGAGCCACAACTACTGAGCCCACGTGCCACAACTACTGAAGCTCGTGCACCTAGAGCCCGTGCTCCACAACAAAACAAGCCACCACAATGAGAAGCCCACACACCACAACGAAGAGTAACCTCCACTCACTGCAACTAGAGAAAGCCTGTGCACAGCAAGGAAGACCCAATGCAGTCAAAAATAAAAAAATAAATTAAAAAAACCCAACAAAAAATAGTTATTTATATGGTCTTTTATAATTACCTAATTACCTTTACCAATGCTCATTGTTTTTTAATATGAATTCTAATCACTGTCTGAGGTCACATCAGCCTGAAGAACTTCCTTTAGTGTTTCTTATAAGGTAGATCTGCTAGTAACAAATTCTCTCAGTTTTTGTTTATCTGAGAATGTCTTTATTTTCCTTTCATTTTTGAAAGATAGGTTTCTGTTTAGGATTCTTGGTTGACAGGTTTTTTTTTTTTTGAACACTGAATATATTATCCTTCTGCTTTCTGGTCTCCATTGTTTTTGCTCATGAGTCCATTGTTAATCTTATTGGGGTTCCTTTTAAGTGATGAGTTGTTTTCCTCTTACTGCTTTCAAGAGCTTCTCCTTGTCTTTGACTTTCAGTATTTTTACTCTGATGAGTCTGTTTGTGGATTTCTTTGTGTTTATCCTATTTGGAGTTGGTTTTGCTTCCTGGATGTATAGATTATTATTTTTCCATACATTTAAGAAGTTTTCAGCCATTATTTCTTCAAATATATTTTCTGTTACTTCCTCTTTCTCCCCTCCTTCTAGTACTCTCATTTGTGCATATGTAGGTGCACTTTATAATGTCTAACGTTTCTCTCCTCCATTTTCTTTATTTTTGTTTAATTGATCTATCTTCAGGTTTGCTAAATCTTTCTTTTGCCATTCATATATTCTCCTGAGTCTCTCTAGTGAATTTTTAATTTATGTTATTGTACTTTTCAACTCCAGAGTTTCCATTTGATTATTTTTTATAGCTTCTATCTCTTTATTGATAGCCTCTATTTGATGTAACATTGTCCATTGTCATCATACTTACGTTTATTTCTTTAATATTATTTTCTTTTAGACAGTTGAACATATTTATAATGACATCATTGAAGACTTTTTCTGTTAAATCTTATATCTGGTTACACTCTCAGGCAGTTTGTGTTAACTGCCTTTTTCCTGGTGTTTGGGTCATACTTTACGTTTCTTTGCATGTCTTATAACTTTTTGCTGGAAACTGAATTTTATATAATACGTTAAAGCAGCTCTGAGTGCTGGTGGCCCCCTCCCCACCTTGGGGCTCGTTATTTTTATTTAATTGTTAATTTTTAGCAATTGGCTGAATTGTTTTCGTGGAGTCTCTTTCTCCCTGCCTGCAGTGTTACTTCTCTGATATTGTTCCTGAGTGAGCACAACCTTGGGTATACTCACAGTTACTGTGAGTGACAGTGGTTTGGGCAGGGCTTTCTTTGAGGGTCTCATCCCATGACCACGCTCAGCTGTTAAGCTCCACTACTTGCTGGCTGATTGCACTATTATTTTCAACAATGCCCTGTTTACCCTGCCTATTAGCCCATTATTGAGTGGTTTTGGTGGTAAAGGCACAGCAGCGTCAGAATGCAAGTGATCCAGGGAACTAAACACATGACTCAATTTAGTTATAAAGACAACAACGCTGTGGCTAGATTCTGGTGATCAGACTGGAAAAGTAACACCATAAACCAAAAAGTGTCAGCAGCACTGAGGTACCACCTATACTGAGAGGGAGTTAAAGGTCTGATGTAGTTGACTTGCCAGAAATGGATGGAAGCCACACCCTGTTCAATGTTGCTTCCCTCACTGTAAGACAGTCAGGTCAACTTTTGGAAAGAGTCAGAAGTCTTGTCATGCAATGATAACTCTGCCTCCAAGGACATGAAATCCTTTATTTTTGATCCAGTGTAAGATGGTAGATGTGTTGCCATGTCCAGTAAGATGATGATTTTACGTAGCGACGGTGGCAATCTGGGTTGTACAGACTCAATCAGCAGCTTGATTCTACTCGTTTCATCAGAGAATAAGCCTTTACATGGGCACCTACATGAGGGACACAGATGGTTCCATTAGGAGCATGATTTATTTTCACATTCCATGGCCCTAAATATGAGTGTCTTTAATTTGCCCGTCTATAGTTTTCCAAGTGCACAGACCAAACAGTTAGGCCATTGGCTCCAGTCGAAGAGCCAGTAAAAATATAACATAGTTCGTCAAGGGAAATAGTGGCTAGAACTGTGAGAATAGACTTGAGATGAGAGCAAGCATGTGCATTTTTTGTTTTCCAAAGGTGACATTGAAGCTGGGCAGCTGCAGCAGCTCTGTGGACACAGTTGGGCTTCAGTGTAGCTCATCTATCTGCGAACCACGTCCATGCCCAAGGGTTCCATTGAGCATCAGCTTTGCTTTTGGCAATGGAGTGAGGAATAAAATTTCCCCCAAAGAGATAAATGCCATTTTTTGGGTATGACCATAATGCTATGGATTCCTGTCCATAGTAGTTGCAAATTTCCCTCCGATAATGCACAGTATAAGTGGGTGTCTCTGTAACTGCTGTCTGATAGAAGTCAGCACCTTTGGTCCCCACCAGGATGAACCTTAGTGTTAGTTGTTCCAGTGGGTCAGATGTGAGGCTGACTGTCAGATTGGTGAGGAAGTTTCCCTTGCGGGAGGAGAGTTGGCAATAACCAGGGCACTGTTCAGCTTGCTGTTTTAAAATCTGCTTCTTGAGAGCCTATAACCATTGGGGTGGAGGTTGCAGACAATTTCTCTTCAGTAACAGGTAATAAAGTAGAGGATCACTTATTGCCCGGTTAACCATACAATTTGGTCAACATGTTTACTGCCTATTTCCATGGACTTTCCTCAGTTCCCATCAATTATCCCACAAGGCCCTCCTACTTCCTCTTCCAAAAAGCCACATGTCTGTCAGCATCCAATCCTTGTTGCCAAAACAGTCAAGAACTATGAAGGGTCTGAGATTTTACCCTACTTGCAAGCTACCAAGTAAGCTTGTTATTCATTATCAACTGCTCAGTAACAATAGAACCACAAAATTAGTGGCTCAAAACAACACATCTATTAGTTCACAGATTCTATGGGTCTTAAGTTTAGGCATGGCTTAGCTGGGTCCTCTGCAAGGCTGAAATCAAGATATTTGTCAGGACTGGGCTCTTGCCTGAAGCTCAACTAAAAAAGAATCTGCTTCCAAGCTTACATGGTTGTTGGCAACATTCAGTTTCTTGCAGGCTGTGGACGGAGGGCCCCAGTTCTTGCTGGTTCAGCTGGAGGCTACCTTCAGTTCCTTGCTATGTGGTCCTTCCCAAAATGGTCATTTGTTTCCTCAAGGCCAGCAAGGGAAGACAGAATTATAGGACAAATATTACTAATATATGTGACATAATCATGTACATATAATCACATACATCCTGTCACCTTTCCTATATCCTGTTGGTTAGGAGCAACTCACAGCTCTTACCCACGCTCAAGGGGAGAGCACAGCACAGGGCATTAATATGAAGAGATAGGGACCATGGGGATTACTGTAGAGTTTATCTCCCAGAGTCTGCCCGAGTTTCACAGGTGCCGCAGAAGGCACGAGGCTCCTGGGTCAGGCACAAAAAACTTGATTTTTCACAGCAATAGGAGTAGCCACAGTATCAGCATTTGTTCTGGTTCCCTGAGCCTCAGTCCCCAAAGGACAATGTAAAAAGGGCCAGACGATACCTATACCTACAGTGGGATGTGTTACAGGAGAGGAACTCTGAGCTCTGGAAGCCTGAATCTTTTACTAGAGGAAGTAAGCATGCCCAGCTGTGGTCCGAAGGGACATATGACCTCTGTCTCCCAACACTGCTCTGTAACCATCATCTTTGCGAAGATCGTCTGCAACAAATGCGGCCAGAGTCTCCGCATAGAAGATGTGCAGAAGCATAAGATTCATGCAGCATTATCTCCCAGTGGGCAGATCTTGACTCATATCTATGTAGAGAGGAAAATATAGATGTGTACATAAATCATTCAGATGAATGGTTGAGTCTGGAAAGACAAATCCAACATGGTATGGAAGCTCAGAGGAAGGCAAAGTTATTTCTAACTCCAGAGACCAGGCAGTCCTTCACAGGATTTATATTAAATTTTAAAGCGTGACTAATATTTCAAGTAGTGAGGGGAGGTAGAGAAGAAAGAAAGACTATATGGAAGCAGCAGGAAGAGAAAAGCAGGAAAAGCCCAGAGGATGGGAAGCACGGTGTAGTTTTGCATGCTGAACAATTTGGGTGGACTTTGGTGTGAGAAAAAGGCAGTGGTATGGAGAAAAGTCTGGAAGTGTAAAATGAGGTTGGCTAACCATGGGCCTTCAGTACTTACGTAGATGTCATTAAAACGTTTTAAGAGGCCAAACTGGTGTCATTAAAAGGTTTTGAGTGAATGACTGTGCCAGGAGTGATTTATTCAAGGTTGTGCTTTTAGGAATTGTAATCTAGAGGTAGTGGAGTGGATTAGAAATGGAAAAAGAAGCAGAATCCCTAGCGAAAAAATTGTTGAGAATGGTACAAGCCAGAAGGTGATGAAAGTCTGAAGTGGTTCTTTGGTGGTGGGAAGGAAGAGGTACGGTGGGATGTACACCTTCTCCACTGGTAGAATCAGTTGGACTTGGTAGCTTACTGTGCCTGTAATACAGCAAAAAGGAGCCAGGCAAGAAGTTACCTGAGTAAATGAAAGGCTGGTGGCCTTAAAGGAATAGAGACATTATGAGGAGGTATGGATATTGGGGAGAATATGCTAAATGCGGATGAGACAAAAAACAAGCCCTTGAAAACGAACCTATTTGAAGAGTAAGGAGATCTCTTGATGCACTTAGAGTTAATTCAGTGGTATTGATACAATGAAAATCACGTGTGAAGGAAAGTCCAAAGCTTTGAGACACAAATTCAGGATCATTTGGGTGGTGCTAATTAGGTAGAAGGAGATTCTCTTCTACCATTTGGGTGCCATTGTACTTATGAAAAAGAACAGGAAACTTAACTTAGGATCGGGAAAAGCTGGATTGTTTCCATATCTTTCAGGCCTGAAAAATTTGATTATATATTACAGTTCATTCAGGTAGGCAGAAGTCATTTTTAAAGGCTGAAACTTTACAATGTAAGGTGTAGGTCTTAATTTTTAAACTCAGTGACTGTGTAAATGTAAATACACACACAAGCTTTTCTTATTGGAGGAGAGTTATGTTGTACGTTTTTACATCATTTGAACTTGGCTGGGCAAACGTAACAGGAAAGAAGATACACCCATCTCTGCTGAGTGCCTGGTGTAGTTAGATTTGATCCACATGTTATTCCTTCAAGATTATCCTCCTTCTAAGCAGTATGTAGTCACCAGGAAGCATTAGAATAATTTTTGTTCCCGCTGTAATTTTTCAGACTTTGCTTCACAGAGTCAACTTTTCGTGACTTTTTTTTTTTTCCATTCCATGAATCCAAACTTATAATTAAGGTAGCTGTCATATGACCATAGATGCTTGGGTACTTGGACTCACCTACCAGAAAAGAGGGAAGGGCTGGGAGGGGAGGTAGAGACAGAGAAACAGGCCTTAGGATGCCTTCCTTCTTATTTGACATTTTAGAGGTCAACAAGATAACTTTATTACAAGACAGAAGGACACTTATTAACTGTCCTTGATATGCTCAGTTCTTTCATCTTCAGTAAAACTCCATTTATTGTTATTCTCATTTTACAGATTAAGAAACTGAGGCTCAGGGAGGTTCAAAAACCTGCCTCCATCTGGAACGTTATAATGATAACCCTTCATCCACAGATTTTAACCACAGCAGCATGAATTCCTTTCTGTCTCGGTTTCATAAAATAGTACATTTTCTTTTTATAAGCATAGGCTGACAAAAATATACCACCTAATTAGCTTCATGAATGGTGACCTTGTTGTTTTTCCATGTATTTTGCGGTAGATTTGATCTATGTTTATTGAGTCCTGAGTTTGGCAGCACTAATGACTGGACATGACCTCATCCAGCTTCTCACCAGTATGTGACTGATAGGAACATGCCAAGCTTGGGGACTAAGGAGCTGTCTCAGGAGTATGAAACAGACAGAAAGGCAGGAGGGGAAAAGTCACCTTACATCTTTGTTTAAAATACCTTCATAAAAAAAAATGCTACTTTAAATTGTTTTTTCATAGTGAGAACATAAGCTTTATCCTAAGACCAATCTGCAGAAGTCTTAACATAAATTGGAAACCAACACCTTGACTGCAGCCCAGGAGAGATCCAGAAGTAGAGGCCTCAGCTAAGTCATGCCCAGATTCCTGACCTACAGAAACTATGAGACAACAAATGATGATGGTTAAAGCCGTTAAGTTATAAAGTAACAGGTCACACAGCAATAGACAACTAATACACATGGTGGTTGGTTTTACCTTTCAGGCAGGGCCACTCGCCTTCAAGAAATGTGCCCGTTGGCCTTGCTGAGGTCTGTAGCCAAGGGCCTTCTCTCTCAATAGCTTGACCTTTGCATCTGGAATCTCTTCCTAATTCATTGGGAGTTGGTGTTTGTTATTTCTTTAAAGAAATCATTTAGAGTTGTAGTGTTACAACTCTAAATGATTTATTAAAGAAAGAGTTTAGAGTTGCTTTTCTGTTTTTTTTTTTTTTTTTGCTATGTATTGTTTTTGGGTGATTTCCCCCCCCTGCCATTATAAAAACAAAAGTACAAGGTTTTTTTGTTTGTTTGTTTTAAATTTTAACTGGTGTAGAGTTGATTTACAATGTTGTGTAAGTTTCAGGAGTACAGCAAAGTGAATCAGTTATACATATACATATATCCGCTCTTTTTTTTTTTTTTTTTAGATTCTCTTCCCATATAGGCCATTACAGAGTATTGGGTACAGTTCCCTGTGCTATACAGTAGGTCCTTATTAGTTATCTATTTTATATATAGTAGTGTGTATATGTCAATCCCAATCTCCCAATTTATCCTTCCCCTCCTTATCCCCTGGTAACCATAAGTTTGTTTTCTACATCTATGACTCTACTTCTGTTTTGTAAATAAGTTCATTTGTACCCTCTTTTTTTTAAGATTCCACATATAAGCGATATCACGTGATATTTGTCTTTCTGTGTCTGACTTACTTCACTCAGTATGGCAATCTCTAGGTCCATCTATGTTGCTGCAAATGGCATTATTTCATTCTTTTTTATGGCTGAGTAATATTCCATTACATATGTATGCCACATCTTCTTTATCCATTCCTTTGTTGATGGACATCTAGGTTTCTCCCATGTCCTGATTATCGTAAATAGTGCTACAATGAACATTGGGGTGCATGTATCTTTTTGAATTATGTTTTTTTCTGGGTATATGCCCAGGGGTGGGATTGCTGGGTCATGTGGTGGTTTTATTTTTAGCTTTTTAAGGAACATCTATACTGTTGTCCACAGTGGCTGTTAGAAGCAAAAGTACAAGTATTGACTCGTGCATTTCATCTTCTATATCCCTCCAGAGGCTCCTGCTTTAGCCCCTCGGGATGATAATACGTAAGAGACTGAACAAGCTTTAGCCCAGTGACTTAGTAAAAGCAACAGGCCAGCTTTGCGCTGGTTTTCTGACCCAGCACCTGCCTTTCACACTTTTCTAGTGTTATATGTTTAGCCCAGAAGGTGGTGTGTGTGGGCGCTGGCGTCCGATCATCTGTGTTTTTACCCTAGCTCTGCCATTTAGTCCTGTGGGACCCTAGGAAAATTACCCTCCCTAAATCTTATTTCCCTAATCTCTAAGTGATTTATAGTATTGAGAGCTAATCTTGATAGTATTGTGAGGCTGATGAAATAAAATAATTCATGCCAAGTGTTTAATACAGTACCTGCCAGATGCTAAGCCCTTAATAAATGCTGAATAGGTAAAACATATATTTATTGAATGCCTATTAATTGCCTGACATTGTGCTAAGTTATGAGGATACTAATGTGAGTGTAATTTGGTTCCTTTTCTCAAGGAAATCACAAAATTCTGAGTGAAATAGTAATGAATAGCTGTATAACATTGTTGATTACAAACATTATCATGTACTTTACTTAAACGATCCTGATAAATTCACCTATGAGGTATTACTCCTGAATTCCTGGTTTCTTGTCCAGTATCACAGTTACTCTAAAATTAGATGACATTTATATCCCTAGTTCCTTCCAGAGGCCAGCCAAATGAAAATTGTCTATCTATCTGACCTCATTTCTGGAATCCATTTAGGTTATTCTCATAACATGTCTATATATTTTACAAAATTACGTGGATGAAGCTCTTGGATGTAGGGGAAGCATTTAAATAAATCAGTTAGTTAGTGAGCGTGAAGGAAACTACTACCACTGTTATCTCTTTTGACCTCGGATTGGCCAGAGCCAGTAGTTCAACTTCTGCAACCCACTCCATTTGGCTACAATTCCTGCCCCAAACCCAGATCCTAGATCAGTCCCTGGAGGGTCATCTGATAACCTGTGACCTGGCTCCTCTCCCACATATGAATTTTAGTCAGGGAAGGGTAGTCGAATGGAAAGGCAAGCAAGAAGGTAGGTGAGATGCAGGCAGAGATAAGATCTAGTTATCGTGGAGAGGTAGGTGGCCAAGGGATTATCCACTGCAACTTTGTTCAAGAATCGTGGGGAGAGATTGGCATGAATGCTCAAGGGAGCTGCTTTGGCATAAATAACAAAACCACTAGGCAAATCCCTTCCCTATAGACCCATTCAATTTGCCTGGCGGATACATGTTAGAAACTAAAACTATTTAGACCACCACCCAGCTAAAACCCCCAAATATAAACAATGCCTCCCCCTGTTCAGGCCACATAGTAAAACTTTTCAGACCAAACAAATAAATAAACAACAAACAAAACAAAAGCAAAAACCCCAATTATGCCCACTTCTGTTGGGCAGACATAGCTGAGAGCTTAAAGCAGGAGACAGGAGAGAGCTGGTGAGCTTCTAGGAGCTCCTGGCCAAAGCCGGGAGATCAGATACCCGTGGCTCATTTCACTGTGATGCCTTTGGTGTTGTCGAACGTATTTCATTAGTGTTTTCCTCTTATTAAATATGAAAATCATGTCAAAGGTAAATGTCAAGGGACTATAAAATTCCCCTTCTTATCTTCTGTACATTTATCAGTTGATAAATGGAAAGGCACTGAAAGCCAAAATAACTGAATGAATAATTTATAAATGACTGATGCATCTTGTGTGTTGTTTCAGGCACAAAACAGTAGGACATCAATAATCAAAAGAAGGTGGATGAAATTAGCAGTATTTTGCCGTTGATATTTTTATCTAAATGCTGCAGTCTAGGCTGCTGTGACCAGACAAACCCCCTTCTGTCATTTCAGTCCTGTACCGATTTGGAGGCAGAGAGGCCGGGAAGGAGGGCACCCCATCACTTACCCCAGAGCTCCTTCTCTGATAATAAGTACTGTTAATGTTGATGTAATAAGATTTGATCTGCTCATCCCCTCTCAACTTTTATGAATCTGCCCCTAATACTTAGATGAGGAATGTTAAAAAAAGAATCCTATCTTGATTTAAAAAGGGGCTACACATCAACCCTGAATTTTAACCTTGCCTAGAGGTCATTTTATTCCCCTTAATTTACATTAAGGCAGTGTTACTTTGAAATGTTAGTTTCTTTAGCCAAATTTTCTTAAATGCGTTTACAATTCTATGATATTGCGAGCTTGGTCACCCTAAAAGGCCCTCTAGTGCGCTCGTAGAGAGGGGACAGAGCAGAACTCAAGTCTATTGAGTTTAGGTACAGCGCCCACCAAACCCCAACCAGAGAGAAGGCCTGGAAGCCAAGAGCTCAACCCAAATTCTTCCTGAAAAAGGCCACAGGGCAGGAGAAAATTCTGCTGAGAAGATTTGCTTGGTTTTGGAAGTCTCAACTTGGATCTAATTTCCCCCGAAGGTGAAGCAGACACTTATTTCGGTATATCTACTAATAGGGGAAGGGGCCATACAGTTCACATCATGATTTATTCTGACACGAGTCTTGAAGGGTCACCACTTTATAATTTTTTAAAAATTCCACCCTGTGGCTTTCCCCACCAGGCCCAGGGATCTGTTTTTCGCCCGCCCATTGTCAGAACCGCCTTGCCTCAGGTCCCCAAGCCCCACTGCCTGTTAACAAGAGCAGCTTCCGCGGAACACGACATCCATCCCAGCGTGGTAATTGGGCTGGGTCTCCCAACCGGCTCCAGCTCGGCTCTGTCCACTCCACACGGGAGAGATCCCAGCCCTCCGGAGGGCTCCCCAGCCACCCGGTCACCCGCAGCTCCAGGGTCAGAGAACCACTGTGACCGAATGCAGTCGGGAGGCTCTGCAGGCTAGGGATGAAAAGTGATGCCCTCCCTCCCAGGGCACGGAGCTGAGCCGCGGGACGGGCCTGGACCCTGGAACTTCACAGACAGCGCAGCAGAAGGCACTGGCTCTCTTGTTTGGGCGTTTATTACCTGGAGCAGAATGTGTAGAGAGGGTTGATAATGAAGTACTTGACTAATCAGTGTGATCCAGCTGGCTGAGCCAGAGGGGCTGGCTGCCGAGGGAGCCGAAGAGCTAGAGGACTCACTGCTGGCCATTCTCCCTTGACACCTGGGAAGCCGAAACAAAGGAGTGCAGAGATCAAAAAGCAGAGAGGTATCAATAATAAAGAAGGAGGGGAGATGGGGAGACAAGGAGGGAGTATGGGGGTGAGGTCTGCACTCCTTTTCAAGAAAGTTATGTTTTGCTCATTTCATTTCCGAATGAATCACCTTCCACTCTCTGGACCTTCACAGTCTAAATTTAAGCAGCCTTTTGGTAACCAACACCAGGTTTTTTTTGTTTTTTATCTTTCCCTTTGTAAACTTGCATGTTTGCCAATGAATTCTGGCAAAACAAAAAGAGACAGATTCACTTTCACATACACAGAAATCCAGAATGTGCTTCTGGAGGAGATGGAAGTATGCTTTGGTCCAACAGCTCTGTGACTAGAAAACTAATGTGACAAGAGGATAGCTTTCTCTTTGGCTGCACAGAAGCCACCAGCCTCAGTATGCTCTTTTTGTTTTTAAATTTATTTATAAATAAATAAAGGTCTTTTTTAAAAATTTTATTTATTTTTGGCTGTGTTGGGTCTTCGTTGCTGTGTGCGGGTTTTCTCTAGTTGCGGCGAGCGGGGGCTATTCTTCAATGCAGTGCGTGGGCTTCTCATTGGGGTGACTTGTCTTTGTTGCGGAGCAGAGGCTCTAGGTGCGCGGGCTTCAGCAGTTGCAGCACTCGGGCTCAGTAGTTGTGGCTCGCGGGCTCCAGAGCACAGGCTCAGTAATTGTGGCGCATGGGCTTAGTTGCTCCGCGGCATGTGGGATCTTCCCGGACCAGGGCTTGAACCCACGTCCCCCTGCACTGGCAGGCAGATTCTCAACCACTGCGCCACCAGGCAAGTCCTTCTGTACCTGCTAACGGCTCACACTAAGTTCCGCCTCTCTTCGCCATCTTGTGCAATAAATAACAGATCTTGCGTGTTCAAATGTGCTTAAACACTTTGAGGACCATCTGTTTGCCAATACAATAAATGAAACGCTGGGATGACTGCCTTTAGCACTCTGTGGATCGTAATTATCTTTTACAAATAGACACGGGATTCATCCTGCGTTCTAAGCACAAATCCTAACAGTCTTGTGGGTTTGTTGTCTTTCATAATCAGAAAAAAGAGGGGTGCCCTATACAGCCAGAAAAGCAATGTGACAGATGAGCTTTAGTGGGGAGAGTATGCAGGTGAGGGAAAGAGGAAGTAGTTCTGCCAAATGTGAGCTTGATTTATAGGCCAGTCAAGTCAAAGGTTTACTTGTAACAAGCAGGAGCAAAGTGAACGTTTCTGCTAATAGTTCGTCTTTACCTGAAACTAACAAGTCTGATTTAAGGAAAAACGATGAGGTATGAGGTCAGCTCCCTAGTCTTCCCACTCTTTTCTTACTTTGTTCTGTCTACATGTCACTTTTCTTTAGGAGCCCTCATGGTGCCTTTCCTTTCCCCTCAGCAAAAACTCTCCTTTAATCTTACTAAGGTGTAAATGACTACCAGTACTTCAAGAATTAAGCCTCTCTTGCTCCTGGGCTATTTGTATTAAAAGAATCTAGCTGTTAAATATGAAGGGTGAAGCTATGGGTTTGAAGCATTAAACTTTTGGGCAGAAATATTTTGTGTGTGTGGCTGAAAACCCTTCATTTTTCCCTCAAACTTCACACAGGTTACGCAGATACCTGTATCAGTCACATGTTGGGACCAATTCCAACGCCATCATCCCTGAAATTCAGTGTTATGCAGATATTTTATGATACTGAGCACGTGTTAATTATATTGACCATTTTGACTTCCCTCTTTTGCAATGAGAAAAAATACTCACTTTGATTTTTAAACCTTTAGAGTATATATATATATATATATATATATGTACATATATATACATACATACAATATATATATATTTTATCAGGGCTTCAGGACATTTTTTTGGTTAAAAAGAATAGAGACTCACTCAATCTGGATCAAGCTTTGTAAGGAAGAAGCCAGGATAAGGAAATGGTTATTATGGACGCTAAGATCTAGGACTCTAGTATAGCTGAGCCTCACAGATACTCAAGTGGGAGGGTGATTCGGGATCCAGAAACCCAGCATCAGGGGAATATGGTTCGTCACCTAGTGCTTTGTTGTTAAAGTGACTCAGCTATGTTTCATACGTCTGTTCACCCAGAGTTTCTGCTCCCTCATAATTTTGGCTCTCACTAGCCTCTCGAGCCCAAAGTCCTTATTTCCAGTTCCCCCAAAGGAATTGAATTCAGCCAGTTCATCACGAGGCCCCAGGACATGGGCTTTGGACAGCCCGTGGTTTGGGTCTCCCTGGGTCAGGTACTCATTCCTCATCCGCTCAACAATGGCAGAAGGCGGGTAGGGTTACATGGGACAAAATATAGACCAGCAGTGGCCTTAGGCAGGAGGCTCCTTTGGGATATGAGTTGGCAGAAATTCTGATGATTATTCCACAAAGTATAAATGAACATGACATTCAGCATTTATTCACGTGTGAAATATATTCTCTGCTATTGAGTGCTGGGCTATGTACTTCTGAATTATTAGATAGTTAATAATTGTGTATATACTACCCTTAAGTAAGAGACTTCATTTTGTGGAGTCTCTTACGCCACTCAAGTACGTTCAGAAAAATGATTCATCTAGTGGTAACCTTAAAGACCTAATGGAACTTGCCTGCAAGATGTGTCATCCACTCTTTATATATGCTTCTGTGTAATCCATCTCTCATTATACACTTCCAGTCACCAAATAATGGTTTGCTCATATTTTTAATGAACCAGTTTAGATAGAGACTGAGTTCTAAACTTAACCCTTACCTATGGGAAAAAGTCAGATCTAGTGAGATAAAAGCCTTTGTCAGGAGTTTCCACGGGTTAGTGTCAAACCAGCTTTTCTGATTGTCACATCAAAGCAGCAACGGGCTGCCTTGAAGGATGCTTTGAACACGTACATATTATATCCTCCTGTGGCATTTCCAGAATTTTACCCTTTGTTCTACAACCTCTTTAAGAACACGAGTCCAAGGAGTATCAGTTTAGGAAAGTGGCATATGGAGCCCATCTACTCAGATAGTTCAGACACCACTTGGTGGGAACGGGAGGAAAGGTGTAGGATGTGGAGTGTCTGGATGACACAGAAATTAAGGAGGTGGCACACACATCTCAGTCTCTAAGAGTCATATCTAGTCACGGATCAGGAAAGCAGCGTGAGGAAACCAACATGTGGTAATGTGGTGGCCCAAGGGCTGGATACACTATGGCAACGGGGCAACTAGAGTCACAAGTTAGAAGGCCAGCAGGACTGTGAAGTTTGTTGGTGATGATGGACATGGCACAAAACACCTTATAGGTCAGTGGAAAATGAACTCAGATTAGGAGCCGAAAGCAATGGTCAAGGCCCATTAGCACAGACACCCAGCAGAAAGGGAGGGTATCAGCTCAGGGAGCTTCCCAGAGGAGCCCTTTTACCTACAGAGCGAGCAAGACTGGGCAGGGTGGGAAGGGGGAGGGACGGCGTGGACTAGAGGAGCACGTTCAGAGTTAGTTTGATGAGAGCCAAAATTATGAGGGAGCAGAGTTAGTTAGCAACACTGCACCAAGCCCTCTGATTTCAGAAGTGTGTGTGTGTGTGTGTGTGTGTGTGTGTGTGTGTAAGTGTAGGTGTGGAAAGGGCTCCTGAAGGAATCCTTGCTTTAAAAACATAAAAGAGGGCTTCCCTGGTGGCGCAGTGGTTGAGAGTCCGCCTGCCGATGCAGGGGACACGGGTTCGTGCCCCGGTCCGGGAAGATCCCACATGCCGTGGAGCGGCTGGGCTCGTGAGCCATGGCTGCTGAGCCTGCGCGTCCGGAGCCTGCGCGTCCGGAGCCTGCGCGTCCGGAGCCTGTGCTCCGCAACGGGAGAGGCCACAACAGTGAGAGGCCCGCGAACCGTAAAAAAAAACCCAAAACACCATCACATCATCTTATAGCAGTGGCTAACACCGGTGCTCTGGAGAGGTAAAATTTCCACTGCTCTTTTTTTTTTTCTTAAGTTTAGAATTTTGTTTTAATTTTAAAATTTTCATTCATTCATTTATTTAATTAATTAAAAGATTTTTAATTTTTAGACAAGTTTTAAAGGTTACTTTCCATTTGCAATTACTACAAAATATTGGCTCTATTCCCCATGTTGTACAAGACATCCTTGTGGCCTGTCTTACACCCAGTAGTTTGTGCCTCCCATCCCCCCACCCCTATGTTGCCCCTCCCTCCCTCCCCGCTGGTAACCACTAGCTTGTTCTCTATATCTGTGAGTGAGCTTCTTTTTTTGTTATAGTCACTAGTTTGTTGTATTTTTTAAATTCCACATAGAAGTGATATCATACAGCATTTGTCTTTCTCTGCCTGACTTATTTCACTTAACATCATACCCTCGAAGTCCATCTATGTTGCTGCCAATGGCAAAATTTCATTCTTTTTTATGGCTGAGTAGTATTCCACTGTATGTACATGTATATGTATATATATATATACACACATACATATATATATACATATATATATATACCACATCTTCTTTATCCATAGAATTTTATCTTTTAAAAAATTTAAAAAATTTAAATGTAATAAAAAGTAAAATTCCTTGTTCAATCATCTTTGCGGGGCTTCTGTCTGTGTCTCTCATGAAGGTCACTTAAGTTAATGGGGAGGAAAGAAGAAGGAGCCCAAGTCTGAGGTTATAAATAATAGAAAATGAAAGACCTTCTGTCTCCTGTGAGGGGTAGATGAGTGGATGGGCAGGGGCAGAGCAACCAAGAGCCCAGATAACACAGATAGAGACCCAATTATTTAAATGAACCTTGGGCCTGTCCCTGATGAGCTCATGTCCAGAGTTTTCACGTTGGGTACATGTGTGAATAACGTTAGATTAAGTTGGCATTGGCTAGAGTTTATTTTTAGCCCGCTTCCCTTTGAGAGGAGACCATTTCTACAGCCACCCACCTTCCAGTAAATGAAGTTGTGTAATCCTGGTGTATTCTAGACTCTCCTGGATGGGACGTCTTGTGAGCACCGTGGGAAGCTGTTCTTTAGAAGTTAGAGGGTCTTGGACATGGGATTTTGGTGTGTAGGAGAAATCCTGCTCCCTGGGGAGGGGATTCTCCCTTGAGAGTCCTTTGGAAGCTTCCTAGCACTTGATGCTGAACTGAACATTGAGTTTGAACCCACTTAGAGGTAATGTGCTAGCACTGTAATCTCTCGTCCTCTTTTTCCCTCTCTCCTTTTCCCTCCCCATCCCTGCCAACAGAGTACTGGAGCTAAAAGGGATTTGGATGTGTGGGAAAGAGAGAGAATGGACAAGGTTCCTGTAGGACCGATCAGAAACTGAAGTGGAGACGCTTTGTGGAGACGGGATAGGAGGAGAGCAGGGGTGAAAGGTCAGTTTGTCCTTTCCTTCCCTGTGGGCTCTTGAGGTCTTCCTTGTGGGTTTATGACTTGGGACCTCCCCCATGCATGAGAGGGGCACTGCTTGTTTCTCAAGGCAGCGCCCTTCCTCAGCCCCTTCACCATGTGCTTGTAGGTCAAGCCTACACAGCACAAGGTAGGTTAAGAAAGTATCTGGACAGAAAAAGAAAATATTTTTAAGCAACAATGAAATTGAAAGGGAAGGAAGATGAGAGAGTCTTTTCTTCCCTCATCAAACAGAAATATTTGCCTAGGGAAACAGGTTTTGGTTTCTTCCCAAAGACTTCGAAAAAAGAAAAACAGTGATATAAAAACGCTTTGTGAAACGTATGAAAAAAAGTTTCTGTAGAATATTTGGCAAGGAAGTTATGGTTCATACAAACCACATTGATTTCAACTCCTAAATTTCTGAAAGAATGATGGAATAAAAAACGAGATTTATGCAAGAAATAAAGTGAACCTGAATTTCTAGCTTAAAATGGAAAAAATAGAAATGTCAGCAATAATGAAATGAGAAAAATAGCTCTTGATCCTTATTCTCTAAAAATAAAGGAACATGTTGCTTTCCCCTCATCCTTTTCTTTAGAAGCTGCAGAAATCATAGATTTTGAATAAACTTCCTAACCCCAAAACATGTCAATACAAAGAAGGGAGTTTTTTAAGAGAAAGGCATAAAAAGTAGAGAAAAGATTGATATGGGCAAATGTCTTCTGGTGGCGTACTTAAAGAGCCTGAGATGACACCACTGCTCATCACAAGCTTCCTCGGAAATTAGCGTTCCAGAGACAGGCAAGCACCGCGATGGCCACCGCTGCCACCCGCCTCCGTGTGACAAGAAGCAATAGCATCCCCAACACGTCCGGCACTGATGCCCCGCCTTGGATACAGAGCCAGGCCTTTCATTTTAATCTGACCATCTGTCGTGTTCAACAGAAGTGGTGGCGTGGTTTCTGTTGTAGAAAATGTCTTATTAATATGATTCTAAAATAGATCAAACGGATACAAAATACATGCAACAAAATAAATCCCAGGCTAGCTCTAAGAAAAGGTGAAAGCAATTTAGTATTATTTTGTACCCATGACCTTCGGTCTGGTCTCATATAAAGACAGGCCATAAAGGCAACGTCTCCCCTCTTTTGTTCTGAAAAGTACCCAAGATTTGTTGACGTCCTTTGCAAAAATGGAGTGACCTCTGTCCAGAGGTCTCAGGTAAGTCGAGTGATGTCTTCCCAGGGAGGCCCAGGAAAGGAAAGGTGTGCAGTGTTTTCTCTCTGTCTTTTCCCTGATGGCTCGGTGGCCATTGTCTAGCAAGGAGTGTCTTACATGGGCGTCAGTTTTATTTTATTAACTATCATTTTGACTCTGGAGGAGTTGTTCACAGGGATTGTTTGTGGTACAGAAAGCAGTTTGTCTGTTTGTTCAACCATTTTGCGTTGTCCCTGGACTGACTGTATTTCACTGGAGTCTCCGCTATGTGCGTGGTTTGCTCTGATTCTGTTTGATGCAGAATCTCTGTCCTGCTTTGGCTCTGGGAGCTGCCTGATTCCCCAAAGCTCTGTCGCCATCAGCTCCTATCTATGAATAGTGAGGTCTGTTGACAAGCTATGTCAAAGACAAGTTGTGAAAAATGTGTCAAGTACTTACGGAGCATTTTGGGCACCTTGGAAGAGAGGTGCTACGTACACTCCAGGGAACCAGTCTCTGAACGCCATTCAGCCTTGATGTAGAATTTTCTCTCTCCATCTACGGATGGAGAGCGTGGCAGGTTGGTGAAAGACAGATTTTCTGGATAGCGTAGTCCAGATTGTGCGTGTGTGTTATTGTGCAAAAGGGCGTGTCTCCAGGTATGGCCTCCTCATGCCTTAGGCATGGAAAACCTCACAGAACAAGTGGAGTTTTAGGGAGGCTTTTTAAAATAAGAGGAAGAGAGATGTGCAGCGAATGCAGGGCAGAAGAGAAGCTTTGGAAATGAAGGGAGTGACTTTAAAAACGGGGAGAGCACAAATGGGAAACCTAATGCATGGAAGGAATGAGAGTGAATTGCATTCACTTAGGAAGATGAATTTAAAAATCTTTCCAGGAATCTGATGTGGGAGGGAGGCTTTTGCTAACTTCATAGCTGTGAAAATTAATGGTATTCCTTTGTGTGACTCTCTGAGAAGGAAAACCTCAATTTAAAAAATACGGGCAGGTGTTGGGGCAAGTTTGTGATATATTCCAGACATTTTTTTTTTAACTTGGAGGATAATAATCAGTTGCTTCTTATGGGATGTGGACATGAGTCATCATAAAATAAAAATGCAACCCTGACCTATATAGTTCTGAACATCCTTAACCCTTCCTAAGTTTCTGATTAGTCAAACAAATGCATAAGAAACCTAATGTAGAGGTTGCTTGTGGACTTGTATGGTGACAATGATAACAAAAAATAATTCAAGAGAACAAAAACGTACAAAGTGGAATTGGCATTTCACTTTGCCTCAGGGCTGGTCCTGATAAATAAGTGATGAAAGAAAAAGGAGACAAAGATGGATTAACAGAGTATGATGAAAAGCCAGACTTTGTCGTGGGCGTGAATACTCTGGTGGAGAGCACACTACCTTCTCTGCCATTTTAGGCCAGTTTGATTAATTCCCAGGCCCAAAGGTGAGGGTTTGTCCCGAGGAGGGGCTACTGTGATCCTGTACTATCGCTAGACCAGAGAAGCTAGGAAAAGATGGAGAATTTTGTTTTTCTGAAAATTGCTCTATGTTGCGGTAGGCGGGCCTCTCAGTGTTGTGGCCTCTCCCGTTGTGGAGCACAGGCTCCGGACGCGCAGGCTCAGTGGCCATGGCTCACGGGCCCAGCCGCTCCGCGGCATGTGGGATCTTCCCAGACCGGGGCACGAACCCGTGTCCCCTGCATCAGCAGGCGGACTCTCAACCACTGCGCCACCAGGGAAGCCCAAGATGGAGAATTTTTGACGCAAAGCTGAAAATTGCTCTCTGGAGTTAGAAGAGCTGTGTTTGAATCCCAGGGCCACCATTTATCAGTCAGGGTAACTGCCATTCTTTTGTTATTCCCAGTCTCATATTACACACCTGCAGAAAGTAGTTTCTCACCAGAGTTTTGTTAGAATCCAACTAAAAAAAAGGTTAGAAAGGGCTTTGAAGCCTATTTTTTTCTATTCAAAATCTGTTTATTTCAACATCGTTTGGTTCAAAAACACAGGTGAAGTTCCAATCACTTTTTTCTTGAAACTTCAAGAAAAAGCTATTTTTTTAAAAAGAGAGAAACACAATACAAATTGTTGTTTGACTCAGATTGGAGGAACAGGCCAATATTACCATTGCTTTGAGTTCTTTAAGATAAAAAACCCAGATGTTATATATTTAAGGTCCCCAAATTGAGTCCTTTGAGAGAGGAATCTTTAAATAAAAGGTACCAATCCAACTATTTTATCACATTTCTATAATTTTGGCAGAATGTTGGGTTTAACTTAGGAAAGGCTCTTCCATTTTTGTCTGAAGTTCTCCCAATTCCCAGCCTTGGTGAAACTGGGCATAACCATCCCAATATGACACACGCCTCCCTGTTCCATTAAAGCAAAAATGAGTTTGCCAAGAAAAAGCAGCTCTTCACAGAGGGTGTAGCACTTGTTGTGGGAAAACCAGTCTGGCTGGTTCCACCTCAGCTCAACCTTTTGAGCGCGATTTTTGCTGTCAACCATACCGACGAATATTACAGCAACCATCGCCCTAATGCCAGTTCTTCATTTGGGAACACACACACACACACACACACACACACACACACACACAGAGTCACTGGAAAATTATAAGTGGATGTAACTTCCCAGATGGCCCGAGGTCTTCAAAGAGTTAGAGAAGCGTCAATCAGATAAAAAGCAGTGTGAGTTGCCTATGGTTTCAAACGTTACAGTCACGCTTAAATAGCTGGCAGGTCAGTTTTTTTTTCTTTCCTTTCTTTTTGGAGCGTGCAGCAAAACGATCTTTGACAGACCTGCAAACTATAATTCTTTTCTTTCTCTCATTTTTTTGTTTTTATTTTTTTTTTGCTGTTTCTCACAGTCTGGTCTTGCACTGTCTCCAGGATGCTGGGGGTGGGGGTGGGGGCGGGGCGGGGCAAGCTGCATCCTGTCTGCCTGCGAGGGGAGAGCCGGGTCGGGGCTGGGGGTAAGTGCAGCAGGCCTTCCTTCCCAACCCCCTGCTCTGTGCCTGAATGCCGTGAAAACAATCCTCAGCACACTTGTCATCAGAGGAACTTTCTGGAGGCCAGCCAGCTGCAAGGCCCAAGGTCAAGCAACCACCATGACTACCAGCATCAAGGAGAACTTCGGGGTGCCAGGGAGGTGAGGCAGGTAGAGCAGCTGTTGGTGAGCCTCGCGGAGCCCCCTGCACACCGCTGTGGCTTTGTGGATGGCAGGGGCTGCTGTGACTGCTGGGAAGGTCTTATCTACTGATCAACGCAGTGTGCCAGAGCGCTGGGGGGCTAGCCGGCTTTGGCAGAAGGCTCCAGTTGTAAGGTGCAACTAGACTGCAGAAGGAAAAGGAAACAAAAAAAATCTAACAGCAGACCAGCGGGATCAGGGCCTCAGAGCACACGCACCAGTTGCAGCTCCATCCCCAGCTCTTGCAGCCACGGGTGCCTGCTTGAATGAATTACTTCTTATTCCCAGATGCATTTATTCCAAACTACCTTTGGCGTTCAAAGTGCAGGAACAAAATGACTTGGGTTGAAAGCAATGAACAAACAGGTTCTTTTAAATTAACAGACACTTTATCAGCGGGTCCAAATAGCTGGTTCATGTTATGGCAGCGTTAGCAACACTGTGTATCCGGTGAAGGGTTCAGCGGGTGCCACTCTCTCCACTGATGTACATTAATTTCATTTTGAGATTTAAATATTGCATCCAGACATATTTATCAGTGAGTTAATAAAACTAAAAGCTTACATAAACTTCTCTCTAATAGTAGTCATCTCTGTATATAAAATGTGAGAATTTCTGTAAATGCAGTTTTAACTTGTCAGGTTTGTTTTTCACTTTGAATTTTTCTAATACCTCTATAGTACTTGAGTTGTTACAGCTTTTGGAATGCATCCTTTTCCCCTTTGTTTTAGATAGGGCTTTTCTCTCCTATTTTTGAAGTAGGCATTCTGTTCTATATGGCCTTGTATATAGTGGGGATTTAACCATGTTGAATGAAAAGAATTGCTGTACAGTTGTTTTTTTTTGGCTGTGTTGGGTCTTTGTTGCTGTGCGCGGGCTTTCTCTAGTTGTGGCGAGTGGGGGCTACTCTTCGTTGTGGTGCGCGGGCTTCTCATTGCGGTGGCTTCTCTTGTTGCGGAGCGCGGGCTCTAGGGCGCACGGGCTTCAGCAGTTGTGGCATATGTGCTTAGTTACTCCATGACATGTGGGATCTTCCTGGACCAGGGATCGAACCTGTGTCCCCTGCATTGGCAGGCGGATTCTTAACCACTGCGCCACCAGGGAAGTCCTGCTTTACAGATTTCCAGATAGGTGATTACATGAGAAAAGTCCAGAATTTTATATCAAATTTCTGTAAGTTAATAATATGCTACCTATTGCTTCATAGAAGAATTCTCCATAGGATAATGGGTTCCTCGACAGCATTTAACACTATTTGATTTACATGCAACTTTTCAGGAACACTTCATAATACAAAGTAGGAAAATGCCCATTGGGTTATTGTGGGTGGTAATGACACCTGGGAAGTAGCTGTGTTTTAGTGTCATTTATAGCAGCAGTAAATGCATATTGATTAATATTCACACATGCAACCTGCTCTTCAATCTATTATTTAGATAGATTAAATAGAGGTGGTGTTCTCTTTCTCTTTTGTGTAGAGCCCAGAGCACTGTTGACACTCATTAAAAGTTAAGGATAGTAACATCTAGCTAGCACATGATGCAAATTTTCCATTTTATTGATACAAACCATTGAACAGAAATGACAAGGCATGAAATGCCAGGTAAAATGCATAGAGATGTTACAGTGTTTTTACTCTGAAGGAGACAAGAGAAGTGTATTTGGAAGACGTTTCTCATTGAAGGTTTACTGCTCAGCACTGACCACTTATCATAAAGAACCAAGAGAAAAGATTTACAAGGTCATATGTTGAGATAAGTTAAACAAGCACCTGTAAAATTTTAAATTCAGGGGTCCAAACAACTAGGCTGTAATTAAAAATTGAGATGCAAAAAATGTGATGTAATAAGGCATTAAAACTTGTTATAACCAAGTTGTTCAATCGGGATACGATGAATTTACTATGAACCAATTTCACTATTAACCAATTCAGAAGTTTATTTTACTAGGTGGATTCTTACTGGGGGAAAGTTAGATTCTTCGGAAAATGCATTGACTCCTCCAATCCCAAAACTAAGAAGACATAGATTCTGACTTTGTGCTGTTGCTCACAGACTATCTGACCTTGAGAAAGTCTTTACTGGTTTGCTTTGCTTTCCAGTCCCTGCTCGGTAGGTGAACAACATTCTCTTGCCATGAGACCTTCATAGGTTCAAGAGTCTATGATCCTAATTAAGCCTCTTTCTACAGAGAAGTTATTTGTGTTTGACCAACAGATTGCCAAGATCACCAGCGAAACAGATGGACAGTCCAAAAATTTGCACAAAGAATAGGAGTTAGGAGGCATTTGCTTCTGCCCTTATTTCTGCCTGTACTTCACTTTCCACTTTGAAATGTGAAGCAGGGCACAGCCCTTATCTAATTTGCCTGGCTTCAGTGAAAAAGAAAAATACAGTTTACTATTGAAAAAAACTTTACATTCTTTTGATAAAATATAATCTAATTATATATTTATATGTGTGTATATGTATATATATATATATACACATATATATTATGTAAAAAAGATACCTAGATTTTGGTCCTCTAAGGTACCTTGTGTTGTAGCTATTTGCTTCCAAAACATACCAAATCTTATTTAATTGTCCTATGTTTCCCAGAGCATAATGCTTTTAAAACTTTAAACTTAGTAAAAAGAATGTCCCAAAATCAGGCTTTGAGTTTTATAAGTCACACCAAAACCTTTCCAATCAGTAATACATGATTGTTTTTCCTTGTTTCAGATAAATAGAAAACAAGTGCACTGATTGAAATACAGACAGAAAAAAAATCCACCATTAGTATAAAAACCTTTAATCAGATTCATTTCAGTGTTTTCCATTTGTGTGGCAATGTTATTAAAAAGCGTCTCGATGACTTAAACGTACAAGCTGGAATGGTTTTGTAAGACTATGGCTTTTGAAAGGGAATTACATCCTTACGGGTAATTTTCCATATCCCACATAAGCAAGACATAAGCTGACTTCAGAGCAGCCCTGTTCTACCTCTCCCAACAAAGTGAAGGAGAACAGGACCTACAGCAGTGAAAGAAATGAACAATCAAGTGCGTCATGTAGTTGCCAGTATTATTAATGGGGAAACCGAGACAAAGTATGTCAATTTCTCAAGGTCAAATGGCTAGTGAGGACCAGTCTTGGAGTTGAATCTTAGCCTACAGAGCCTGGGCTCTTTCCACTGCACCTGTTGATCCTGATGTAATGAGATGAAGAGGAGAAAAGGCCAGCACTCGAATTACCCTCCAGAAAATCCATCTCCAGGCAGACTCTCTTGGTGGGTTTCCAAGTTTTACCAGTTTGTTTTGCAGATGATGTGCTGTTCCTTCCCACTGTTCATCAGCTCCACTGCTACACCCTTACCCATCCTCTTCCAGGTGCAGATGTGACTTTGGGAGATTAACCAAATGACTTCATCCTGACACATTCGGAAATTCCTGCTCTATGTATTTTTAGCCTCTCTGTCTATTCTCATCAAGCAGAAAACACATCCTAATATCAGCAGAATCGATTCTAATTTTCCCAAGTACCCTTTCCTCCCTCCAGACTCACCACCATTACTCACCTCCAGGAAACTAATAATAAATACACTGGCCTTCCTTTCTCATCTGGTGCTTGTTCTTTAAACAACAGTAACAGTATTCTCTCTCTCCTGCTCTAAAAAGGCAATCAGTGCAGCAAGTTTCCTGTGTGATCCACCAGCCAGGTCATTGGGAACTCAGACCCACATTCCAGTCTTGAGGGGACACCTGTCACGCTCCAAGACCCTTGCATTTTCTTAAAGACAACCTCTCATAAAACACTCTTAGGAAAATCAAGGTTTGGAAAAGTGAAAATGTTGAGTCTCTCCTCCGGCATCTTGAGCAACAGTCCATTTTGTGCAATCAGCTGTCCAATTCTATTCAGGTGTTTAAAATTTTTTATTTATGTACCTATCAGCTATCTATTTATTATATTTCAGAGGACTCCAAGAAAACAAGAACTGTCAAAGCTTTAAAAGAACATCAAAAGAGGCAACCCTGGAATAAGGTTATAAAAGATAGAATTCCGAAGTTCTAGTTCAATGTCATTAGTACTTCTAAACATTCTCTGGCATCAGTAGGTGGTGCTGGAATTCGAAGCCAAAAGACTGCAAATTACTAATAGGTGCTGGAAATGTCAACTATGAAACTCATACGGCCGGTATTAAAAACGTTGGTGCTAATTGTAGGCTCAGTAAAGCACAATACATTTTATTAGCACAAACCACACTATTATATAATTATTATTTATGGGAAATGTAATCACTAGCAATTTGCCAGAATGTTTTCTCCTCTGCAGTTGTTTTTCCTATTACCTATGAATATCAATACTGTGGCTGAACAGTTAGCAAACTAATATGTCTGAGAATGATAAATAACTGGTCAGGAGAAAATGCATCAATTTTTAAATGGTGGGTTTTATGGTCTAGATGTAAAAAATGCTAGAAATAACAATTTTCAAAGGCCACCAGCAGAATTTTTAAATTATAGGGTTTTGACACTGATCTTGGAAGAATAGTTGCTTTTAGACCTTGACTAGAAGAACCAGCACATAAAGTGGTCTGAGCCATATTGTATAGTGAACAACATTCTAGGCTCTCTTCCCCGCCTCTGGCAGGATCAGATGGGGTGAGCTTCAGAATTTTGTCCTCTCAACAAGTCCTGACAGCTTTGCCAGTGTAGGAGGGAACACTGAGGGGAAGGAGGCTGCCAAGGGAGACTGCAGAAGGGATGTGAGTTCTCACTGAGATGAGGGAGCTGGGTTAGAGTTCCCTTTTCTGGGCTTATTTTCAATAAAACACAGTGTTCAAGGGTAGAAAAGTCTAATGATCGAACTTTTTGGTTTTGCTGAGAGCCTGAATGCATTTTATGAACTTCAAGCAAAAGCAAACGTTGTGGCGCTGAGAAGCAGCAATACAGAGTTCCAGGATTTAGTCTGAGGACACCCACTACCAGAAAGTGCCCAGGTGTTTGACTTCAGGACAAATACCTTTCCTAGAGTCCAGCGACGCTGCTGGTTTTGAACATTTTGCAGCTCTTACAGTGCAGTAGTTTCTCTTACTTAGGTGTGTATTGATTTGAAGGCAAACACAGATTGTTTTTCTAGAAGGGGCTACAATGTTCACCATTGGAGCAGTGGTTACTCTTCATGAACTTGATAACTACGGGGGTCAAACTGGAAGGAAGCTTCAAGGTTGCTAGTCTCTACTTTGGCCTTTCTGGAAGTAGCTGAGGGTAATGATTTAATAATCGTCAACTCATCTTTTAGGAGTAGGGCCCTCAGAATAAATAATTGTCATTTCTGTGACAACAAACAGATAAAAAGTCAGAATACATGGAACTACCTATATTATTCCCTCCTTGCAAAGCTCTTTCTCTTTCTTCGTTCTGACCTGTCTATGATTGGATACAAAGTCAGCTTTCACTTTTCCATGCTGAATGGATCATCGATCCAGTTTTCAAATAACTAGCTCTATTCTCTTGCCCTCCAACAAGTCAGCGAGCATCTTAACTCCAACAGGAGAACTTAGAGATGAGAACAAGGGTGGGACAAAGGTTGCTTGCTGATTTCCATCATAACACTGCCTCTCCTCATGGGATAAATACGGAACTGCTCCATTGGCAGGATGGAAAAGAAAAACATTTCTTTGAAAAATGGAGATCTATCGTTTATGTGTACCTCAAAATTAATAGAGTATTTTATTTCCTTAGGTCGGGCAGATTTATTAAGGATCAATTCCATTTTTTTTTTTTTAATGCAGTGAGGTGTTCATTGACTTAATGGCCTAAATTATACATTACTCTTAACCAAACCTGAATATCAAGTCATCCCAACTTCATTGAGCTGGGTGCAAAAATTTGCATTTTTCAATTCAGTTTCTTTCTGGTGGGCCAAAGCTCTTCTCCGGTTGAGAAAAAGCCAGAAAAGAGATAAGAACCTCCTTATCAGATTGAACAAACTCTCTAAGAGTCAAGCTGGAAATTGCCTCCCAGTGTTGTCAGAATCAAATGGAAACAAGTGTTACATAAGGGCTAAAAAAATCTTCTGAAAATTACTGCCACTTCCCCACTGTATTCTTAGATACAGATTGCTGAAACAGTCAAAATCCACAGGTATGGAATAAAAGCTAAAAGAGTTCATCAAATAAATCAAATAAAATGTTCACATATGTCTGTAAAAATTCAACCTACTGTTTTTTATCTTCATTCAGCTTTAGATAGTGACATCTAATCCATGAATTTCATGTTTAGAGGCTGGAAAGAAAGAGAGACTTTAAGCTCTTTAAGTTTTAACATTTGAATTGTGGTTGTTTTTTTTTTTAAATCTTAAAAATCCATAAATTCTTCTAGAGATACAAAGGTGTATTATTATGTTGGTTAGTTTCTATTTTGCAGTGGCTCTATTCTTTATGAGTGTATTTATTAAAGTGCTTCTATACTTTAATAAGGAAATTCTTTCTAGTCTAATTATTCCTTTAAAAGATACATCTGAAAAGGAGAACATTTGCTCTCTCTTTAAAAAATATTTTTTTCATCCTATTACTTTGGTGAGTATATAACATTCCTAAATTAACAAAGATAGAGACTGGCATAGGATTTGACAAACTTCTTTGAAAAATAAGTTGGGAAATTTCAAAACAGACATATGTAACATTCGAACCCATTTTTTGTTTGTTTTTCCCTTTTTAAAAAAATTATTAAAAAATTTTTATGCATTTTTAAAATTGAAGTATAGTTCATTTATAGTGTTGTGTAACTGATGTTTTTTTAATTGAGACAACATGGAAGGAGAAATAGCTTGAAATATACACGCTCCCTTTTGATGAACTGAATATTTTCAGTGTTGCATGTTTTATATTCTCCCCACCCAAGAATGAACATTATTAGCTCATTCCATCAGGCCTCTCCTTATTTGGATCCTCTCTTTCTTTCTGAAATTACCTAACTCCGTTTTGTGCCTGGTGAAAAATATCGTGCCTGAAACGCCTCCCTTCCATGAAACCAGGAGCGGAATGGGTGGGAGGGGCCCTGATTTCCTCATGAGCTGTCTTCCTATATTCCCTGGCACCTTGCAGTTTGGTTACCACATTTTTCATGGCCTGTCTTGTACTGAGTTATTTATGTGTCTGTTTCTTCACCTGGCAGAGCTGTGTTGAGTTGAACTGAAGTCAGTAGCCCTGGCTGGATCTGCTTCTGAAACAACTACTTTCCTTGTCCATAGTTCACTCCCTAAAAGTTGATGAAAATTCATCCCATCCACAAAATTTATGAGAGAATTCTTGGGCCAACAGGGTTGGGAACTGAAAGGAGGAGAGGCAACCACCTGGAAGAAAGATTTCTGCTTTAGTTTGGAACGAATTGGCATCAGGACCAGACATAGCCCTTTTCACCTATACGGTCCTGCAAGAAATCTACCCCTGTAGACATTCCGATCTTACCTGGATTTCTCAAGCCTAATTTAGATCAGGGTGTGAGTAGGGAAGAGTGTTCCAAAGAAGAGGGCCCTGAAGCTTCCAGAAACTTTCTATTTTTAGGATGCCAACTTTGATGTTTCCTGGAGTCTTGAACTAAGCCAGCCTTGGTACCAGGAGCCTGTGTGGAATGGGGTAAAGGACAGGCTCAAATCCCAGGTCTTGTGCCAACCAGTTGTGTAACCTTGTTGTCTAACTTCTCAGTGTCTCAGTTTCCTTATCTGATATGTGAGTATAATAATAGTACCTGTCTGGTAGGGTTGTCATGAAGATTAAATGAGTTAATACATATCAAAAGTTTAAAACAGTGACTGACATCAAAGAAGCATGGGATTTAAATCTAGTTGCATTTATTACTCGATGGCTTATTTGCTTTCAAAGTTTTTGGACTTTTCCTTCAATTCTAAGAGATTGATCAAATGCTAAAATGCCTCATGCTCCCATGTTTCTCAGGCGAAAGGATACTAACAAGTCATGAGGTGGGAATGTAGAAACAAAACAATATAGTTCCTTCATGACGGTGTCTGTGGGTACCTCTGCTTTTGATGACCTCTGGGTTCTTGCCCTGTCTACTTTAAATTCTTACAAAAAACTGAAACAAACAGGCCACCTTTCCAAAGTTATTACGTGACCTTATTTTGTCTTCAGGAACTGCATTCAGGTGAAAAATTGAGAAGCTATAGCAGCAGCTCATCAAGGAAAACCCCTCTTACATAGTTGGGTTAATGTCAACACTCAAAAAGGTGAGACAAGTGTTGTTTTTTCATGTGCCCACCTGAATTGGGGAGTTTAAACAGGGGAAAAAATATTTATACACATACATGCCTGTGTAGGCACCTGCGCGCGCACACACACATACACACTTTGAAATGGTAAGGACGATGAGACATATAAAAGACAGAAGAAGAAGTTCCAAGAATAAGTGAGTCACCACATGGTCACATATTTGAGAAGAGGAAGAAGCCCACACTGCTACTTTGATGATTATCTCCAAATGTATATTTTCTTTGACAAAATTAAAAGGAGAATCACTATGCAGGACTCCAGGTGCCTTTATTTAACTACCCAGCTTCCTGGGTGCTGCCCTCTGAGCGTTCTCAGCAAGCTGGGGTGTCCTGCTGAAGGGGAACACGGGCTAGATCTGCAGAAGGATGAGGGTGACATTGACGGGGGACCGGAAGAGACTCTGAATCCGTCCTCAACCGATTGTGTGATCCCGGGCCATGTAAACAGCCTCTCTCTGTGACTCAGTTTACTCCTTGCAAAATGAAGGCATTGGGCTAAGTGACCTTAAGTGTCCTTCTGCATCTGAGACAGAAATGAGAGAGGCAAGTTTACTACATAGACCTTGGCCAAGCCCACAGGGTGAGATGATTTTGAGCATCTTCCCAACTTTTTTTTTTTTGCTTGTTTTTGCTCATTTTTGGCCGTTTCATCATCTGTTATTCCCTACCCTGTGAGATGGATTCATCAAGTGAGAGAATGACTGAATAAACCAAGCCATCATTTTTGTATTTTTCCTTGAGGGTAGCTGTTGGATAATTCTTATGGGTGAGGAGGTTTATCCTAGTGATCTGTTTATTTATGCATTTTCTTCTTTTAGGCCTTTCTGATCCTTTCTCCATTAGCAATGGAGAATAAAGAATTGCTCACGATTCAAACTGTATGTGTCCTTTTATCACACACACAAACACATATACTATGGAAGTACTGAAAACGAACATAGAGATAGATGGTGCTTTTCTTTTCAGCCAAGTTGTTTATATGTATAATAACAAAAGGGACTGCATGTAGTATTTTCTTAAATCGTCTTTTTTTTGGTTGTTTTTTTTCTGTAGGGGAGTATACAGTCCCCTGCCCTCAGCTGTGAATGAATCGAAGCTGAAAAGCAAGTTGAAGGATGAAGTTGTCAGTAAATGATAATTGACCCCTGATGACACTAGGCTTCTTGGTTCATAATGGCTATTATTGTTGCAGCAGGGGCTCATTGGTTCCTAGGTGTGGCCTTCCTACAGGGCCCGATCAATTTATCAGGGACCACATAAATGCATGTGATATAATTAGACATGTGCGAAAAGCCCTTTTGAAAGAAAACTACTCACTTTTCCTTGGCAGCCACACCTTCTAATTACTTGCAAATGTGTAAGACTCATTATCTTCAAAGTTTGGAGAAAGACGGAAAAAAGGGACGGGGGTGGGGGGAGCGGGGGTGGGGTGGGGGAAGCACTGATAGTAGATCAAAGGCCCTGGTTCACCAGCGGCTGGGCTTTGTTTTAGGCAACTCAGAAGCCGCAAGACAGAGAGGATGAGTTGACAGCTATCTGGCAATCCAGGTGGCCTGGAGAGCCAAAGGTTGTATTCAATCCTACCGCCTGCGACCCACCCTTTACCCATCTCCTTTGACACACCATGTTGAGCAAGAGGGAGTGACGGTGGTGTGGTGGTGAAAGGAGCGTTGAATTTTCTAGAACTGAGGTGGGTAAACACTGCCACCTTCCTTTCCCTCCGTCACTTCTGGTCTGGCTCCCATTCTTGTCAGGTTGAGACCAACTTCTTTACCGTCAGAACTTTCTCCCTGTGAGTCCCTTTGGACCCAAGGTCCTTGCTACAGGGTCTCAAGCCCACTAAGGGAGGGCCTGCTGAGAATTTTTACCCACACTGCTGGCAAGACCCAGGGCCTCGTTATGTATCTGTATAGGCATTTTATGTTAATTCTGCAAAAAGGGATATGATAGACCTACTGTCTCCCTGTTGAGTGTTCATCAAACAGGAGACAGACCAAGACTTTAAAAAGGGATAGTGTCCAAACAATTATGATGAGAAATCACTTAAGCCCAGTGACTTGCAGTGTGTCATCTCTATATGACATCAGAATTTTGGTTTTAGAGTGAGATTGACGTGTTGTACTGAGTCTCCTGTCCAATCTCTCAGACGCACAGTCAAGCTGCTGAGACATTAATATTTTTTACTTCTGCTTCCCCTTCCTCCTGCATCTTAAAAGTTTATATTCTTAAGAAGGGGAGCTTGTACAGTCTTGGGGATATAGGTACAAATAAGCTAACATTCTCATTCCTCACCCCTGAATGCCCCCCTAAGGGGATATCTTTAAATCTCCTTAAAGGATTTTGACCTCTGGACAAGGGTATTGTGGAAGTTCCTTTGACTATGGTGGCCTATTTAACTATGGAAATATCTCTGGAGGTTTCATGAATATATTAAGGGTACCTAAGATGAAGAAAGCAGGTACTCTGGTCTGTCATTAATTCAATACAGTGTTTCTCTCCTGGCCTTTTTGCTTCTTTGCTCTCCATCTTTCTGTCCCTCCTCCACTCCCTCCTTCCTTCCTGTGCTTCCAATACCATGTATCTCTTTCCACTTATAAACCGTTTAAGGAAATATTTTCTCAGTTGTTCAAATAAATTCTGGTGATTACTCTTTCCACCTCCTAGTCTTTAGAAAGAATAATAAAAATTAGAAGACACTGTACAATGTTGAATTAATTTAGAGAGAAATATTTCCAAGGGTTTTCCTCTGTCTCAGGAACTTTTGTGCTCAGGATTATCCTGTGAACGCTACCATTTTGCCACTTACTGTTCAGTCAGCTGTATCAAAGGTTTTACTAGAAGATGCTCTAATTAACCAAACGGTACCTCTATGCCTTTGAATTTTTATGCTACTTTAAACCCTTTAAAATGGACTGTATTTTTAAACTTCTTCTCTCTTAAAGTTAAAAAACATTTTTAGTATCTGTTAAGTGCTCATGTTGTGCTGAGCTCTTAACCAATGCTATAAATGTTGCACTATATGAGAACCACATGATATAGACGCTGTCAAGGCTTTTGGCATATTTTAAAGGGGAACAAGATACCCAGCGTCTGTGTGCATATGTACATGTATATATAATAACATATACACTCAAGCATGTATATAGGGCCTCCCTGGTGGCGCAGTGGTTGAGAGTCCGCCTGCCGATGCAGGGGACACGGGTTCGTGCCCCGGTCCGGGAAGATCCCACATGCCGCGGAGCGGCTGGGCCCGTGAGCCATGGCCGCTGAGCCTGCGCGTCCGGAGCCTGTGCTCCGCAATGGGAGAGGCTACAACAGTGAGAGGCCCGCGTACCGCAAAAAAAACCAAACCAAACCAAAAAAAACATGCGTATAAATATATATAAAATATATATCATGTATATCTCATCAAACACATATATATACACCTATATGTTTTAAACCAACACAGTGCACATGCATGCACACAGAAAAGGACACATACACAGTTGTCCCTAGAAATTCTCAAGTCCTTGAGACACTAAGAAAAGCGTATGGTTGAGGAACTGAAGTCAAAAGTGACTTTTACGATACTATGAATTTCATTAATATAAACAATAAATACCAACTGTGGTATTGTGATTTATAACAAGAAATAAATATTTCATCTTTGTCCCTGTTTTTGGCACAGAACTCCTAAAACCTTTGGAATTTCCTAAGCCCTGAGAGCGATAGGATAAACGTGCCTTTTTTATGTTAATGAGGTGACTTCTGGGAATCACCTAGGTAACCTAAGGAAGGGGCTGGTTCCCTGGGGAGCCAACCAGGTGATTAGAGGCCTGGAACCTTCTGTCCCATCCCCCGACCACCTGGGAGGGGAGAGGGGCTGGAGGTTGAATTGATGGCCAGTGGTCAATGACTTAATCAATCATGCCTATGTAATAAAGCCTTTATAAAACCCCCAAAGGAGAAGGTCCGGAGAGCTTCCGGGTTGGTAAACACTTGGAGATTAGGGGAGAGTGGGGGGCTTGGAGAGGGCAGGGAAGCTCTGTGCCCTTTCCGCATACCTTGCCCTATTCAACTCTTCAATCAGGCTCTTCCTGAGTTATATCCTTTTAGAATAAACTGAGGATCTAGTGAGTAACATGTTTCTCTGAGTTCTGTGAACCACGTTAGCAAATTAATTGAACCCAAGCAGGGGGTTTTGAGAAGCTCTGATTTATAGCCAATTGGTCAGAAGCACAGGTAATAACCTGGACTTGTAAGTGGAATCTAAAGTGGGGCAAGCCTTGTGGAACTGAGCCCTTAACCTGTGAAATCTGAGACAGTCTCCGAGTAAACAGTGTCAGAATTGAGTTGAATCGTAGGATGCTCACTCAGTAGGTCTTGGAGCATTGCCTGCTAGAGTGAGGATCCCCCACCCGAACACACACACATTGTAATAGGTGACCAGAACTTTACTAACACTAAATAGATCCCAAAGCAATGATATTTTATAATACAGCGTGTAGTTCTGTTCATTTGTCATCCTTTGCTCACCTAGAAACTTTTCAGCAACTCTCTTCACAGAATTTTTAATGAATGGCAGCTTAGCAAATCATTTAGCTTTGTTGAAATCAATGTGCAAACTTTTGTCTGGTTCTCCATCCAAATGTTCAGTGTCTTCCGGATTTTAGGCATCTTGCCTCTGAACATATTTTAGGGTCCTCCTGAGACCTTGGGGATATCCAGTAACTTGGCTGCCCCCCAAAATCTCACACCAAAACACGAGCCATGGGCTTCCCTGGTGGTGCAGTCGTTAAGAATCCACCTGCCAATGCAGGGGACACGGGTTCGAGTCCTGGTCTGGGAAGATCCCACATGCCATGGAACAACTAAGCCCGTGCGCCACAACTACTGAGCCTGCACTCTAAAGCCCACGAGCCACAACTACTGAGCCCGTGTGCCACAATTGCTGAAGCTTGTGTGCCTAGAGACGGTGCTCCGCAGCAAGAGAAGCCACTGCAATGAGAAGCCCACGCACTGCAACGAAGAGTAGCCCCCTCTCACCACAACTAGAGAAAGCCCACGCGCAGCAACAAAGAACCAACGCAGCCAAAAATAAATAAAAATGAAATAAATTAAAACAAACAAAAAAAACATGAGCCATTTACCCCTCTACACACTTCTCAGCTATCTTTCCCTTGACAGAAGTTAAGTTATGGCCAAGATCTTCTTTCCATCATCTTCCTTTATCTTCCCCAAGATTTCACTGCAAAAAACCAGCACTCCTACTCTGATTTCTCCATTACTTCTCTTTTTCATTTCTCCGGTTGTTTCTTTTAGTAATCAGGCCTAACAGGAGTGATTCACAACTTCAAATACTAAAACCGAGAAGACATAAAAAAGGAAAAAAGAATTTTGCGAGAAATTTATATGGAAGGATTGTTGTCTTACTATTAATATTTGGTAAGTTATATATGAAACTCTGCATATGTCATGTTTTGGTGTCTATGAAACATCTAAGAAAACAATAACTATCATTTCAAGTTAATTATTTAGTCATTTAACAAATATTTATTGAAGACCAGCTCTGTGCCAGACACACTGAGCAGTGAAAGGAGACAAAAAAAGGATATGGTTCTTCCCCACATGGAGCTGTGTGTCAGGGCCTGTGCTAAGTACTTTGAGTACATCCTCCTTTTATCCTCCTAACAACTCTTTGCCCATTTTGTAAGGGAGGACTCTGAGGTCAGGAGGCAGTGTTATGAGTCAAGCTGAATGAAGTCTGTCTGATGCCAAAGTCATTTATTTAAGCACTAAATGGTACCACTTCCACCTTACTCTAGGTAAGTAAACTCTTGCCACTGGGTAATTGGGAGAGAGGTAGTATGACTCTGGAGGTAACCGCAGAAGGGCTGGTGTTGGACTGGCCATGTGGTAGGCAGACCTCTAAGATGGTGCCCTGACAATCCCCACCTGTATACACCTGGTGTGGTCCCCGCCCTTTGAGTGAACAGAGGACCTGTGAATATGATGGGCTGTCACTCTTGTGATTAGGTTACATTATATGACATGATATATCAAAAGTGAAGGGATTTTGTAAATCAGTTGACTTTGAGTTCATCAACTAGGTCAGCCTTGCCCAATCAGTTGAGCCCTTAATCCTGTTCAGCCTGTTAAGAACAGACTGGTATGGTCAACAGCCATGATATGAGAGGGCCTGCGAGTGGGAGGCACCTAGAAGCTGAGGGTAACCTCTAGCCAACAGTCTGCAAGGAGCTGGGGACCTCAATCCTACAAGCACAAGGCAATGAATTCCACCCACAACCAGTGAGCCTGGAAGAGGACGCTGAACTTCAGATGAGGTCAAACCTCTGCCAACAACTTGCTTTCAACATGGTAAGACCGGATTCCTGATCCACAAAAATCGTGAGATAATATTTTTTTGGTGTCTTTAGCTGCTAAGTTTATAGTAATTTGTTACACAGCAGAAGAAAAATAAAACAACAGGCAAGAAACACTGAGATGGCATACAGGTCAAAAGTTACCACCTTCCCAACAAAAATCAAGAAAACTGATTAAACCCTTTTATTTCAACTCTATTTTCTCTCTCTCTCTAAATCTCTGTGATTTATTTCTCCTGAAATATGTTCACTAACTTGAGATTTATTCTTTTGATATCACTTGGTGACTTCATTTATTGTGAACTCGGTCACAATTTGTTTAACTTTTTAAAAACTAGCATCTGGAATGAGTTTCTCCAATGACTCCATGCCTTTTAGAGTGATGCAAAATTCGCTAGAAGTTTCGCTAGGATGTAAATTCCACAAGGATGTAGGGTTCGTGATGGCAAGGATTCTTGTCTGGCCCACAGTGAGTACTAAATAAATATTATTTAACCAAGTGATTCATAGAAACACTTTCCTTACATGCCCTAAATCTGAAAAGGAATATATATACAATGAGTAATAATTAAGTGAACTTGGTAGGTTTTATATTTGTTAGAATAGATTATTCAAGTAGCTTGATCTCTTTTCTTTTTTCTGTGCTTGATATTTTCTTTACTTATTAAAAAAATTTTTTTAAATTTTTGTTTTATTTATTATTTATTTTTTTGGCCACGCCATGTAGGATCTTAATTCCCTGACCAGGGATCGAACCTGTGCCCTTTGTAGTGGAAGCTCGAGAGTCTTAACCACTGGACCTCCAGGGAAGTCCCCAGTGCTTGATATTTTAAAGCAAAGTATTCAGTATCATGCTTTCCAGTGGAAGATGCCCTTGCTACTACAAGTTACAGAGCATTGGCACAAACACTAATTTGACAATATGACTTCTGTTTTGTTCCCTAAATATCTGAAACTTCTGTTTGTCCCTCCTCATAGTGGCTGCCCTGATGTACTGGCTCACAGATCCACAGCTGCTATGCCTATGCCATTGCTCTAGCTATTACAAGGGGCTTCAGCTGGATCCCAAGCTGGCTTAATCCTCTCTCAGTCCTGGTACTATAATTCCCCAAAAGAAGCGACAGCTTTGTTGGTTGGTTTGTTCTGGTGTCTGTAACTATGTGGTTGTTATGGTTTATTTTCACAATGGTAGTATTAGTCATGTTTCACAAAAGAAATTAAAAAAAAACTTCCTGCTTCCTAAGTATGTTATGAAAAATTCCAGCAAAAGACACAACAAATATATTTTCTTGCAAATATGTAGGAAACACTGAGCTTCCTTCCAAAATAAAAACCTGATGTATTTTGTCCCCCAGTGCATGCACATTTTCATTCATTGAAACAATATGCATGCATCAAAAATGTAGTTAGGAAAGCCATTCATAATGAGTTTTCAACAAATATTGTGCATATAAAGAAATCTGCTATTATCTGAACTCAAAACTCTCTTGGGAATTTATTGAGCATGGAAGAATCAATTTTCTACTATGGATAAAATGGCAAAACAGGAAGATTTTAAAAAAGCTTTTCTACCTCTAATCGCTATGCCTTTCTGACAGCTATTTCTTTGGAGAAAACTATCTAATGAACTCGCTTTACCAATCAGATCATTATCATAATGGGTTCATGTCCCAAAGACATTACATTAAAGAAGAAGCAGTAGCTAAGCTCACAGATTTCATGGAATATGAATTTAGACATGTCTCTGCCTTACAAAGCACATTTTAAAACAAAAAGACAATATCAAGGCATCATGAAAAAGTGCTGCCTTATTCAGGTAGATCAAACTTCTCATTTTTCCTCTTATATATTGACGTTTCTTCATAATCTTACACACACACACTTTTTTTGATCACGTAGTATTTACATGAGGCAAGTTAACTTCTTGTTCTAAAAGTCTCTAAATCATTATAGTTTGTTAACCCACAAATGATTCAACCTGAAGGAATGCAGGAAAAATGTAGTCAAGAATCATAGCTCTGTTTAAGCAGTTTCACAGACACGCAACCAGCATGAAAGGAGAAGATGTGTAGTATTTATTTTGCCTGGGATGCCGCAGGGATGTGGATGGGAAATGTTTGGGAGCCTTGCAACTTTGTGACATGGGGGAAGGAAAAATAGGAGAAAATAAAGTTATCCATAAGCATCTGCACTACTTCTGTCTAAAACAGTATCGAACCGTAGACTTGAGTTCATCCTACGCCAGCAACATTTTCCAGGTGACTTTGGCTGCCTGACAGCTGACACCTGTCAGTCACGAGAGGAAATATGATCAAAGGTGGAAAGAAGAACCATTCTCTCAAAGACCGCTTTCTCTCTTCATTTTTTTATTTTTATTTTTTAACCTCTTTTTTGGAGTATAATTGCTCTACAATGTTGTGTTAGTTTCTGGTGTATAACAAAGTGAGTCAGCTATATGCATACGTATATCCCCATATCCCCTCCCTCTTGTGTCTCCCTCCCACCCTCCCTATCCCACCCTTCTATGTGGTCACAAAGCACTGAGCTGATCTCCCCGTGCAATGCAGCTGCTTCCCACTAACTATCTATTTTACATTTGGTAGTATATATATGTCAGTGTTACTCTCTCACTTCATCCCAGCTTCCCCTTTTCCTTCCCTGTGTCCTCAAGTCCATTCTCTACATCTGTGTCTTTATTCCTGTCTTGCCCCTAGGTTCATCAGAAACTTATTCCATATGTATGTGTTAGCATACAGTATTTGTTTTTCTCTTCCTGACTTACTTCACTCTGTATGACAGACTCTAGGTCCATTCACCTCATTACAAATAACTCAATTTTCTTTCATTTTATGGCTGAGTAATATTCCATCGTATAATATGTGCCACATCTTCTTTATCCATTCATCTGTCGGTGGACACTTAGGTTGATTCCATGTCCTGGCTATTGTAAATAGTGCTGCAATGAACAGCCATTCTGGTTTGTAACTTCCTCTCACTGTGACTAATACACCAATTCGGAGAGTTCATTTTGTTGAATCAGCTTGCTAGAGCACTCAGGTTTTGCCAGTAAGAAACTAGTGTCCGCACCTGAATTTGTTCCTTCGTGGGACAAAAACCAACTGTTGTTTTCCATAGATCATGGGAATTGGAAAGAGACATTAGATTAGATTACACTACCACTGAAAAATCATACACTCACACTTGTGTGTACAAACACACACACACGCATATATATACAAGTATATTCATATATATAAAGTGACTACATACACACACCTGCATCTATGTATACATGTCCATATACATATGCAGTTGTTACATACTGATGATTTTGGTTTCAGGACTGATCTAGACCAGAAACAAACAAAAAATGTCATTTCAGTCTAGGAACTTGGTCCAAAAGCCTTTTCATTCAACATAAGTTTTATCATCAAAACCACTTCCCCACAGAGGTATGTATCCCAAAATGAAATGAAATACCCAAACTTTTAAAACTCATTTATGATCAAGTCCAGTGACATTACCATAGCTCTCGGTGCAAGCAACTTTGTGTATGAAATCTGCATAATCCACAAAAGCAAATTCATTAAAAATGTGGAAGGTCCACAGGACTCAGGATCCAAGTTTCCAAAGACTCCTGATTCATAGATAAAAAGTTCTTTGAAAATGGATTAAGAGAATGTGGAGAATCTAATACTTTTGACCCAAATATCTTCCTTTGCTTGGACATATCATGAAATGATAATCTTAATATCCACAGGCAAAGAGGGAAGTTAGTGAAGCATAAACACACTGAGAATTGCAGGGATAATTCAGGACATTCAGGCACAACCCAAAGAAATGTCTTAGTTATATAACTATTTGGTAACATTTCCCATTTAAGTCTGACTTGTCCATATTCAGAACACTCTGCCCTCTCATCAACCTTAACTAACTACTCTAAGTTTCTTTTTCCTCAGGTAGGAAACTTGAAAAATATGATTTTGCCATAGCTAAAAATTAGAATGCTGTGTGAGCTGTGTACTATCTCTGGATTGGTCCTATAGGGTTAAAAAAGTCTGCATTTGTATAGTTCTTGATGTGGACTGAATTGTGTCCCTCCCAAATTCATAAGTTGAAGGCCTAACCCCCAATGTGACTGTATTTGGAATAAGTAAGTAAGGTTAAATAAGGTCATAAGGGTGGGGCCCTGATCCAAGAGAGCTGTTGTCCTTATAAGAAAAGAGACACAAGACTTCTCTCTCTCTCTCTGCCATGTGAAGACACAATGAAAAGGCAGCTGAATGCAAGCCAGGCAGAGACTTCTTATCAGGAACAAATCAGCTGAGATCTTGATCTTGGACTTTCAGCCTCCAGGTTTGAGAGAAATACATTTCTATTGTTTAAGCTACCACCTCTGTAGTATTTTTTTTTTTAACTATTTTCTTTCTTTCTTTCTCCCTCCCTCCGTCCCTTCCTCCCTCCCTTCCTTCCTTCCCACCAGGTCTTAGTTGCGGCAGGCAGGCTCCTTGGTTGTGGCATGCATATGGGATCTAGTTCCCTGACCAGGGATCGAACACAGGCCCCCTGCATTGGGAACGCAGAGTCTTAACTACTGCGCCACCAGGGAACTCCCCACATCTGTAGTATTTTGTTATTACTTTGTGCTCTTCAACAGGCCTCCAAATGGATCATCAATTTCCTCTTATAATAGTTCTCAGACAATCCCATATTGAAAGGACAATGGAGGCACACAACTATTAAGTGATTGCCCAGGGACATATAGCCCAGGCATCTGGAGTTCTCCTTTCAGAGTACCCAGGATTCTGGTGGAACACTCTAGTGGTGGGTAGTGGGCAGATGACCCTGCCATTCTGCCCTGTCCTAGAGTATTACTTCCTAAGTCACCCACGGCTGCTAAGAGGTGTCTGCCAGATCCTCTGGGACCCAGGCCAGGAAAGCACTGAGGTATCCCTGGAAGTATTAGCTTTAGGGCATTTGTCATGGAAAAGGAACGTTGCCCCTCATTTTCTTACTGCTTTGAATCCAATAATACATACTCAACGCTACCTCCTCTCACCAGCTCCATTTCCCTGCCTTCTTCAACAGAAAAAACAGGCATGATTGAACCCTTTCTTGATGCCTCGGGATTGCCATCATGTAGATCAGCTGTTTTTTGTTTTTTAAAAAAATTTTATTGGAGTATATTTGATTTACAATGCTGTGTTAGTTTCAGGTGTACAGCAAAGTGATTCAGTTATATATATACACATTTATTCATTCTTTTTCAGATTCTCTACCCATATAGGTTATTAAAGAATATTGAGTAGAGTTCCCTGTGCTATACGGTAGGTCCTTGTCGGTTATCTATTATATATATAGTAGTGTTCAGTTTTTACAGACTTCAGAATTCAATGATTCCGGAGAAAGACAGAGGTTTGTAGGACTGTTTCTATATTGAATGGAACCAGAGAGCTTTTTCCTGTTGTTTTTATTTTTACCCATACAGGCAATAGGTTTGGAAATTTTAAAGCGCTTTCTTTGTCTTAATTAGATGGCATTATGATACTCATTATAATAGATAACAGTTGACGTTAATCAAAACAACCAACTTTCTAATTGAATTGATAAACCAATCAGTCCCCTAAGGTGCTTTATAGCATACAATATAGAGTGAGAATAATTAGATGTATTTGTACAATATGGTGAAAATTAAAAGTAAAAAAAATTATATGATTTCTAACTGTAATTTAAAGTGTTGGGATTTTTCTTCAGTGATAATTATCATCTGTGATTCTCTGGGGGAAATTGCTAGTAAAATTCACTTGGACTTTTATAAAGTGAAGAGTGTAAATCAAAATTTAAACAAACAAATATGTGTCTATTTTTTAAAAGAACAATAGGTGCATTTGCTGATTTAAATTGGATTGTCTTTACTCATCTAAGCAGTAGGAAGATGCCTTTTGAAAAGAGTTTTGGCCTGCAGCAAACTTACACCTCCTTCAAATGCCCAGAGATTAGTCTATTTCATCCTTTTAAACTTAGTCTTTTGCATCTTGTTAGGGACAGAGAGTTCAGAGCAAGTTTTAATGTCGAAAGCTGGGGGGAGGGGGCGTAGTTAAGGGGACAAGTTTGACAGCCTTGGGGAGTTGAGGAGACTGGAGTGGTCTTTACTGGGGCTGAGGGGTGCCTGGGGGCTCAGGTTACTGCTAGAATACAGCTTCCTGTGGAAGCGAAATGGCTGTAGTGTGGTGATTCCCAATCAGAACCCCCTGGAACGCCTCCTGGGCCCCCTCCCCATAGTTTCTGAAGGTCTTGGGTTGGGCTGAGAATTTACATGGCTGACAAGTTCCTACATACTGTTGCTGGCTGCTGGTCTGGGGCCTCACTTTGAGAGCCGCTAGTTTAGTGTTGTGCAGTACTGTTTGACGAGATGTGGAGCTGGGTTCTCTGTATTTTCCGAGGTCAAGTATGAGATTGGCCATAAAGTTCATTCGGGTTTGGCCATACGATCTAATGGACAATGGAAAGAACTTTTTGGCCAACCCTTAGCATGTTCAGTCCTTTTGTTAAGCCCAGGGACCTGCTTGCCAAAAGAGCCTCAAAGAGATCATAAGAAACCTATGTAAATACAACTTATAACATTTTAGAATAACACCCTCAAATTTTAGAGCTTTCCAAGGCAAATATCTTCTGCCCTAAAAAGCTGTATATATAGTATATGTGTACGTGTGCTTGTATACGCATATGTGTATATATGTGCGTGCATCGAGTAAGTCAGATGCCTTTCCATTATTTTCTCCCCCTATAAATGATCTGATGTAAAAATGTGCTGAGTTGAGCCCTCACTACCCCCAGTCCTATCATGGTGGAAGGTAGAAGACTGGTCAAGAAGGGTAAAAAAGTTGTTTTTTAAGTCATGAAGTAAGAGATTTAAGAACAGAATCTAAATTCCTCTCCCTGACTTTCATTCCTCATACATATTCCTGCAGAATCTTTGAAAATGATTGCATTTATTATAGTCCCTAAAGTCAAGTGTCTTAAGTTTGTGTTTTTGTATGTCTAGGAGGTCCAAATTTAGGCAAAGAGATCTTTTAACTTCCCTGAAATCATATATAAAATATTGTATATATATGTGTGAATTGTACATTTTCCAGAAATAGGCTCTTTGACTTCCAAGAGCTTCCCAGATCTATTCAGATAATAAATATTTTTTAATTTTAGAAATTATACCTGTAATATAGACAAATCTGTGTATGCTAATACCAGCTATTTTTAAAATCACCACAATATTTAAAAACGACTGATTTAAAATATCCACCTGGAAATGATGCTGGGCCGTGTCCCCAAAATAAATCAAAATGTGGTAGTTGCTCCCTTACTTTTAAAAATCAATTTGGAAAAAGAAAAAACAAATCATAGGATATACAGATGACAATATAAACGAAGGTTCAGTTCAGAAACCACGTAAACATCTAACACATTTACACTAGAGACAATGGCAGCACAGTATTTTTTGCGATGGTTGAGAGGCAGGGATGTTGCTCAGACAGAATTTTCTTGAGTAGAAATCAACACCCCACTTCCAGTTTGTCAAGATGGCTTCATGGGGACTGTGGGATTTTAATCGTCACTCCTTCCACCCTTAAGTTATCAGTTTTTTTTTTGAAAATGGTCCAGAGGATGGTTACCTTAAAATAACAGACATTTGAATGTTTCTATTTTATTCAGTGACTTCTTTGATTTAAAGGCTTTCAAATGATAAACAGGTTGGTAATAGGCTTGAAGTGATGTCAGAACATAGCTCACCTTCATGTGGAAACAGACTGGGAATTGTGTGCCAGAACTTTGCTATTGTCACATTGTCACCTACAGAATGGAACTCAAAATCTACTGTCCTAGCACAGGGAACACTACTCAATACTCTGTAATGGCCTATTTGGGAAAATAATCTAAAACAGTGGATATATGTATAACTGATTCACTTTGCTGTACAGCAGAGAGTAACACAACATTGTAAATCAACTATACCCCAATAAAAATTATATAAAGAAAACACATCAAGTGGTGGGAGAGGTTGCTTATACTAAAGATTCAAAAAGGATATTATTATTATTTTTTTTTAATTAAGTGAATTTTATTTTTTTAATTTTTAAAACATTTTTGACTGTGTTGGGTCTTCATTGCTGCACGCGGGCTTTCTCTAGTTGTGGCGAGCGGAGGTTACTCTTTGTTTGGTGCATAGGCTTCTCATTGCGGTGGCTTCTCTTGTTGAGCAGCACGGGCTCTAGGCACGTGGGCTTCAATAGCTGTGGCTCGTGGGCTTAGTTGCTCTGCGGCATGTGGGATCTTCCTGGACCAGGGATCGAACCTGTGTCCCCTGCATTGGCAGGTGGATTCTTAACCACTACATCACCAGGGAAGTCCAAAAAGGGTATTATTGTAAGGAAGGTGCCCATGAAGCAATTCCACAGCATCGTATTTACCCAGGGAGGCAGGCATTCAGTGGATGGGGAGTTTGCCAGGCTTTTAAAAGCCATGAGAAATCTTGGAAGGGTCAATCCTCTTGGTGAGCACAAGAGGCTTGGCCGCCAATTCTATGCAACCATAATAAAATCACCTAGTACTGGGCTTCCCTGGTGGCGCAGTGGTTGAGAGTCCGCCTGCCGATGCAGGGCACGCGGGCTCGTGCCCCGGTCTGGGAAGATCCCACATGCCGCGGAGCGGCTGGGCCCGTGAGCCATGGCCGCTGAGCCTTCGCGTCCGGAGCCTGTGCTCCGCAACGGGAGAGGCCACAGCAGTGAGAGGCCCACGTACCGCAAAAGAAAAAAAAAAAAAAAAAAAAAGTCACCTAGTACTCCTTACAGACTCTCAGAATAATGTCTTCAAATGTTAAAACTCTCCATGGCAATTATCTTCAGATTAAAAAAAATTGATGACAATGGTGCCTTCTTTCTCCTTTCTCTCATAAGTGAACAGCACAGGTATTTTACCATCAGAAGAAAGCTGCAGCTCGTGCTACTCCTGTACTTAACCATGAAAAGAAACTTCTCATGAAAAGAAAAAGGTATTTACCACCGTGTTCTTTGCAATGGTTGAGAGGCATTTCTGCCTCAGGAAAATCTGAGCCTCAGTTTTTTCGTAGGTAAATGGGAGGAGTAATAGTAGGGTTTTGTTTTAAGAATTGAATAATAGATGCAAAGCGTCTGGTATATTATCAGCACTCAGAAGTGTCGGTCCTTTCTTCATTCTTAGGGATTTCAAAGACGGCAGTCAAGTGAAACTCCTCTGTTAGTTTAGTCTGGATCACACTGTGGTGGTATTGATGAGTGAAATATTCAGTTACTTCAATTCAAATATTGTTTCTAATTTCAGGAACTCATCTACCTGTCAGCATTCTATGAATGTATTACAAAGATAGCCCCATTATAAAGGAGAGGTTTTTTTTTTTTTTTTTTAAATATTCTCTCCAGAAGTACTGCAAATGTAACACATTTCAAAAAATTAACAGGAAATAGGTGTCATTGCTTAGTGTTTTCTGGGCCAGGATATTATTCCTAATTTGAAATCATTGGAGTGAGATGTTATTCTCTAGATGGGAGAGTAGCCTCCAGGGGTTATTTGTACCCTCTGATGTTCTGGGGGAATATGTTATTTACTACCTGTAAGTTGCCTCTCTTGTTATTTTTGTTGGGAGTAAAGAAAGCTGCAGCCTTTACCTCCATTAGGTAGTGTAGTTTGGTTAATGGATGGGTAACAGGAAAGAGTGTAAGTGGAAGCCAATGTTAATGTGAACTCCCGCCGTTTTTATTATAGTGGCACCCGCAAGAGTTAAGGTTGAGCAGCTGTTTCCATTATGAACTCCTGTTTCAAGGGTTTATAACTGAGCTGTAAAAATTTGCTCTAGGCTAAAACTCTGCTCATCAGGTCTTAGCCTGGGAGAATATTTCCCCCTACAATTTTTTTTTTTTTTGAAAAGAAGAAATCAATTTAGCTATTTAAAATAAATAATCTAAAATCACAGAAATTTCAAAAATGTTGAATTTTTATCACATTATGTCCAGATGTTGAAATTGATGGTAATTACATTCCTACAACTCTAAGGAGAAAAGTTAAGTCTCAAAACTCTACCTCTCAAATGTACATTTTCAATGTCTAATACAGATTGATGTAGCAATTCAGCAAGACAAGCAATTTCTTAGGCCATGAAACTAATCATTATCTGCAAAAAATTTACCAATGAGTCTCTTTTCTTCACAGTATTAATTTACTTATTAATCAGACCTGGCTATAGAAATTGGGGTAACTCTTTGTAGAACTTGTTAAATCACTTTGCATTTTAGCAGAGCAATAAATCGACAAGTTAAACTGATGAAAGGTTATTGAAGACGTTGATGGCGTTTTTATTTACATGTTTAGAAGCCCTTGTTAGATATAGAAAGGGCTTTACCTACCTGGCCGCAGAAACTTCGTATACACACGGTAATGACAATAGGAGTGTATACAGTACAGTAGAAAGACTACAGGTACTGACATCACAGCATGTTTGAAATATAGGTTTTATGATTACAGGTATGATGAGGCCAAGAGATCAGGAGACAACTGCCATGGAAGAGATAGTTGGTTATACTCACAGATCCCAAGAGAAGGGGGGTGTACCATACCATGAAGGGCCACACAGGGAAGAACCAGCGTGGTCAGAAGGCAGAGGGCGAGAGGGAAATTGGGGCGAGGGTTTACTGTGGTTTCCACGGGAGGGAACAGAAGAGGCAGAAAAAGCAGTTTTAGGATTGTCCAGTTTGAATAATTTCAGTAGGGTCTGGGGCCTATGGGCTGCCCCTGTTTGTCTGGCCCTGCAGTGATTAGGGCAGGTGGATAGTGGTCCAGAGTGTGAGAGGCCATAGTGGGGCTGGTTGGGGGTGTAGGCTCTGGATTGGTTGGTCTGCACTTGAAATATACCCTGACTGGTAGTTGTTTACTATCTCTAGGAATTGGCCAGCCTTGGGAGGGACAGTCTCTAGGGTCAGCAAAGTCAGGATGTCAAAGTGTTAGAATACAGATAATATGACGTATGGTTAATACACACTACTTTGGTCCAACTCCTGGGCCTGTCATTTCCCAATGTGCTCTACTGAATATTGGACAAGAATGAACATTTGAGTCTCAGGTTTTCTGTCATTAAAAAGGGGGATAATGGCGATGCCTACAACCTCCTCTTCATTGGAATCCAGACTTCTTCTCGTAGGAGAAGGCTGTGTGTCCTGGAGCAAGTTACTAAACCTCTCTGTGTTTCAGTTTTCTCATCTTTAAGATGGTGAAAATGAAATGGTCTATGCCATGGGTTGCTGTGAAGATTCAATGAAATAATACATGCAAAATAATCAACATAGTCTGGCACACAACAAACACTAAATAAATGATAATTTTCCTACAAACGTAATTCTCTTATAGACCCAAATCTCCATTGCACGTGTCAGTGGGCTTGGAGTAGAGCGGTTTTGAAAAACTGCTCTAAATTTAGTAGTATAGGGAGAAAAAGCATTTCTACTCCTGTCTGAGCCATCCATTGGTTACTATCCATTGGTGTAGCTTTGTTGTTACCTTTTAGCATAACTGTGTACCGGGAAGGAAGCTCCAGTGAGTTCCAAGGATGCTCAGTGTTATGGCAAGACGTGCAATACCCCGAGGCCATCTTGTTTGTTGTTCTCTGCCCCCTACTCCCTGGTCTATCCAGTTCAGCCTTTGACTGCAGAGGTCACGGATCCAAGTTCCTCCCACACATGGCTAACATGGCCACTAGAATGAATATAATAATAATATATCATGAATATAATAAACTCTCATCTGTGCAGGCTGGACTACATGAGGGTTTTGAAATTTTTTACTATAGTTTTTTTAGAAAAAGATAAGTTCACTTGCCATTCTCCTCCTCAAAACAAAGCAAGAAGAAAACCTCCCAGAGAGATAAGCTAAGACTAGCCAAGAACAGAGTAATGTACAAAACTACAAACATTCTCTTCATTCATTTGGGGACATGTTACATGCATTTTCCTTATAGGGAATAATAACTGTTGGTGCAAAATATATGTTATTTGTGCAACATAGAACATACATGATCGTGGCCCTATTCTGCATTTCCCATACTTATCTAGTGGTACATAGTCCAATTATTTTTTTAAAATGGTATGTTTGGCGTTTCCAGGGATGTGGCCATTTGAAGTTAATGGAAGAAATGGGTACTGTTTTCCTCTGGATGAAGGAAACAAAATTTTTCCAAGAGCTGTGGCAAAAGCAAAGCTCCTACAATCAAACAAGGATAAGCCAGTTATATTAAAGGAACTCTTTTCTAAATTGTATTCCTAGTAGCCCATGAGATACGAACAGATTGATATTCCTAGAATCCCATAGATATTAATAGATTGATCCATCAATCAACAAAAGAATTTCTGGTAAATAGGCTTGGAAACTGTTGGGTTAAAACAAATCTCTTTATCATAGGAGTAAAATACTGAAATGCACTAGGAATCTCAAAGAAAAAGATGCAACATGCAATGTTTCTCATCTTATTTAACTTCTAACCACACTATTTTTAAAGGATGTTCATGTACAGGATCATTAGTATTCCACTGATTGAAGTTTGGGAAATACTAAAATCAGACAAAAGAATCCCATGATTAGAACATTGCCTCATTCTTTGTATGGAATTGGGTCATAATTTCTGTCTACTCTTATCACCTGGGAGTGTGCTCAGCTTCATTTAGGTTCTTGGGTACCCAGGAGTCAGCATACCAATAAAACTAGCCCACTCTGCCAGTAATTTGTATTATTAAAGTATTTAATACCAAAGTGTCATGAAGTAACACATTTTAATTGTTTTTTCCCCCATTAATTTTTTCATTTACACATACACTTAACTAAAGTTTTTTTAGAGTACATTAAACCTTTGATATTAGTTTATTTTCTCAGGTTTACTTTTTTTCTCTAGTAAAAGTTTAACATCCATTTCAGAAGTTATTAAAACAAATTCTTGAGAAGAATAAGAAACCAATAAGGGCAGAGTTAGGAATAATGGCTACTCTTCTAGAAAATAGAAAATAAAGTGATCTCTAAAGATCAGTTTTGAAAACAATCTTTACAAAATCTCTTTATAAATTGTATTGTACAATCTTCGAGTGCATGAAATAATTCCAATGTAGTTACATTTATTACACAAATATCATAACCATGTAAATGGATTTCTAAACAAAGAAGAGGAAAAATCTTAATCCCAATCAAGTTTACTGGGTAGTAGTCTGAGGTTTTTCACAGACATTATCCTTAATTGTACACATTCTACATCATGGCAGAGCAGAGAGAATTTTTATATTTTGGTTTTCTTAAACTCAGAAACTTCATTGTCTGCGTTGTTACACAGTCTTCAGAATTATCCTTTTAATGTCTTATATTCCACAGAGTAGCTGTACCCTAATTTACTTAACTTCTCTACTGAATGATTTCCAAATATTTGTAAATAATGCTGCAAGAAACATCTTTGTATATGTAGATTTTCACCATCTTTTGGTTTAGGCAACATTTTCAGTAGTGGAATTGCTATATCAAAGATTAGGGGGCTTCCCTGGTGGCGCAGTGGTTGAGAGTCCGCCTGCCGATGCAGGGGACACGGATTCGTGCCCCGGTCCGGGAAGATCCCACATGCCGCGGAGCAGCTGGGCCCGTGAGCCATGGCTGCTCAGCCTGCACGTCCGGAGCCTGTGCTCCGCAGCGGGAGAGGCCACAACAGTGAGAGGCCCGCGTACCGCAAAAAAAAAAAAAAAAAGATTAGGAACATATTTACAGTTCTTGAGCCATATTTCCATATTGCATTCCAAAATCACACCAGGCTGCACTGTCATCCATGATGTGTAAATATTACAATTTCATTGTCATCTAGATCAGCAATGAGGACTGAAATTAATTAAAAATTTGATAATTTAATCAGTATAACATAATATTTTGGTGTTGGGTTAATCTGTGTTTCTTAAACTCTGAGATTAGACCTTCCTTTTTATTTTATTTTTTTTAATTGATTTTCCTTTCAGGTATTTAGGTGCTTTAGCAGTTATCTATCATGGTCTCAGTATTTCTCTTACAAAATTATGTACTTTTAATATCTTTGGGTGTTAATCAATGATAAAAAACAACATTATAAACCCAATTTTTTAAATATCAGTTATTCATACATTTAGTAGTATAGAAGTTTATTTATTATTTGTTTTCAAAGATACAGGTAGAGATTTAATTTACTTTGTTGTTGTCAATTTTGACTTAATAGCATTGCAATCAGAGATTGTGATCTACATGCTTCCAATTTTTTGAAGTTTGTTGAAGTTATTTTGTGGCCTTTTACATGGTCAGTGTTATAAATATTCCATATATACTTGAAAAGAACGTATACTTGAAAAGAAATTGTTGGTGCAACGTTTATATATGTCAGAGCAAACTTATTTTTGTACTGTTCACATTTACATTAAAAATTTTTTGTCTGCTTGATACTGGGAAAAATGTGTTAAAAACCTCCACTCTCACGGTGTATTTGTCAGTTTCTTATAATTCCATCAGTTTTTGCCTTATATATTTTGAGGCTATCTTGTTGGGTGCATATATATTTAGAATTAGTTTTTTTCTCTAGATGAAATGATCTTTTTATGATTATATAATAATCTTTTTATTCTGGAATGATTTTGATTAAATCTTTTTATCTGGTATGAATATGGTTTTAATTTGAGTCGGTTTCTTTTGTTTAGTATTTTTTCCCAAGATTTTTTTCCTATCTTTTTGCTTTCAATCTCTCTGAATCTTTATGTTTTAGGCGTATCTCTTAGAAACAGCATATAACTTGATTTGAATTGTCTGTTATAAAACCATTATGTGTAGACTTTTATGTTTATCGTAATTACTCATTTATTTTGAGTTTTATCTTGCATAATTTTTTCATTATGTTTCCCCACTTTCTATGCCCCCCATCCCTACTCTGTCTCTTTTTCTCATCCTATCTCATCTTCATCCTCCTCTTTCTCCTTCGTTTTTCTCTTCCTTGTAATTTGATAATAATATATCTAAAATTTTTACTGCATTTATCTTCTAATCATCATTATAAGCATTTTTCCATGTCATTAGTATGTTTCAAAGTATATTTTCATGATTTTATAATATAATTTCTATGAATATGCCATAATTTATGTATCTGTACTCCTATAGCTTTACATTTAGATTATTTTTAAATATCTGGTATTATTAATATTGCCATAAGGAAGTCATATGCCATATTTTTAAGATAATAAGCTATGGGGTCAAAGTTATTTTGGATAAATTATTTAACTTGCCCATCTTCAGAATTCTTATCTGACAAATGGGCATAATTATGATATTTACTTCTTAAGGTTCCTGGATCAAATGAGATATTTAATATAAAGCAATTAGCTTAGCAATTTAAGATGAATTTGAGAATCATTGTCATGTTTTCTCCACCAAAACAAAACATGATGACAACAACAACTTTATTGACATTTGAATTCAGTTTCATTAAACCATAGATCATTAGAAAGGATTGACTTTTTAATTAATTCAGTGTTTCTTTCAAAATGTGGTATTAGGCTTCCCTGGTGGCGCAGTGGTTGAGAGTCCGCCTGCCGATGCAGGGGACACGGGTTTGTGCCCTGGTCCGGGAAGATCCCACATGCCGCGGAGCGGCTGGGCCCGTGAGCCATGGCTGCTGAGCCTGTGCGTCCGGATCCTGTGCTCCGCAACGGGAGAGGCCACAACAGTGAGAGGCCCGCATACCGCAAAAAAAAAAAAAAAAAAAAAATGTGGTATTAATTGACAGGGTTGAGATAGATTGCATTCTGCCCATTGCTACTGGGGTCATCTATCTAAAATCTAAATAAAACCTTGTCACTTCTCTACGAAAACTGCTTAATGACTTTCCATCATTTACTCAGTAATATATGTTCTTGCAGTTGACTTGCAAATCTACTTTTCTGGTACAATGCCCTTTAGAGTCTTCCTGAATTTCAGTCATCCATAATTAACTATGGCTCCATAAACATTCAAGGTCTTTTAGGTCCCCTCTCCTTGGACATACTGTGCCTTCTCACCCCAATGTCCTCCCTCAAATTGTATACCTGCCAAATTCTTGCTGGTTTTTCAGATTTACACTCAAAATTTACATCACTGTGATGTTACTTCTGATCACTTTCCCAGTCTTTTTACTCTGCTTCTATAAGGTAATTATTTCTTCTGTTTATATGTCTTGTTCTCTCCCAATAGATTTTTGTCCCTTGATAGCAGGGACTGTTTATTTTTAAATCTCCGGTTCTCCTGGATCTAGAGGAGAACCTGAACATGGCAGGTGCTCAAAAAATTTATTAAATTGCTGATTGTATGGCATCTGTACCAAAGGATTGGCAAATTTTCGTGTTTCTAAACCTGAGAAAATGGATTAAACAGCAAGTTTATAATGCTAATAACTGTAAAGTAATATACACATTGAAATAAAGAAATATAAGAAAAAGTTGTTACAGACTAATCTCTTTGCATCCAAATATATGCCATCCTTTCAAGAGTTCATGTTTGGAACATAAATTTTATGTCAACAAGGAAACCCTTTGGAAACCTTTTTAACAAGTTGAAAAAGAAATCTTTCTCATAATTCATTGCAGTACTTACTGTTTTTCACAATCTTCCGGTGATAAATGTGTTAAAGGACATAGTGTTCTAGGTTTTGCCGCACAAAAAACTGAGAGAAATCAGTAGCTGGCTTCTTGGGTATAATTTCACAGTGTGCTCAGTTAAACGAATCTGTGCTGATGGCATTCTCTTTCATGTCACATCAAATTAAGCAATTAAATTAAATATTGGAATTGTTTTGCAAGGAGTTTGCAGAAGGTAAATCTACTTGTGCTTTTTAGTTTTTCCTTAGTTGGAAAAAAATTAGTGTATGCTGCCATCAAAATTTATTCTTCTTCTGTATCTGAAAAAAATAGATCAGTCTACTATTTGTAATAACTTTTTTTTTCAGAATTTTTCTTCTGACCTGCATAGAAAGAGAAATGTGTGCATTATTGCTCATAACATTCTACACTGTAGTGTTTAGAGCAGTTCCCAACTTCTTCCACCACAACACAGATGAGAGATGACAGTCACATATCTGACACCTGTGGTCTGTGATGCAGGTGAGTTTTCTTGTTTCTCTACACACTTACTGTCTCTCGAAAAAGCATACTTATACGTAACTAAAGGGACTGATCTTAATTAAAAGGATAACCTTGAATGTAAACTCATTTAATAAAGAATTAACTTGTTTGCAAACTTTGTGTATTTTTAAAAAAATTAACTGTGGATTATAGCTGACCAAACGGGCATTCTATACGCTGGGTCTGAGTAAAAAAAAAAAAAAAAAAAAAAAATCAAAGGCAAAATTTTATCAAATATTATAACAAATTACAGAAATAGTTGAGACGCTTAAAAGGTATTTTTATTTTGCCTTTAAAAGCAAGCATAATCTTGAAGGAAATTCTGGAAAATTTTGAATAAATGGTGATTATAGGAAGAAGGTTGTAAATTTCATAGGATGTAGGAACTCACCCTTTATAAGGCAGTTACTTCATCTATTAAGTGAGCCTACTCTAAAATTAACATTCCATTGGGCTAAGGAAAGAGAATAATGGATTAATGCCTTTTTAGGGCCTAATTTTTTTAAAGTCTTGATTAAATTATGTTATAAAAGAAAATGCTTTACATTAGTGGCTAATGAAAGAGCAGACCCAATATGTTCCTGCTTTAGTGTGATTACAAATCTCTTTCTGGAATGTCCTTCAGTCCCCATGTATGAAAATCCTATGCATTCGTTAGAACTCACTTTGTAGCTCACATAACTTTAGCCTTGAACTCACCTCACAGATCAAATGATTTTAGCCTTGTTCGATGTTGAGGCTCTTAATTGTACTAGCCAGGTTTCTACTCTCATTTCCACTTGGCTGTCTCAAAGGCAGCTCAAAGTCAACAGGATCAGCACCAAAGTCATAACCTATCTTCTTCCTCCAAAATCTGGTCCACTGTCCCGATGGACCATCTATCCAGTTCTGAGCCAGATTTTCATTCTGAACTGATTATCTCAGGCCAGGTTTTCATCACCTTTACCTGGATCAAGGCATTCGCTTCCTATCCAGTCCCGACATGTAGTCTGGTGTCCACTTCAATTTCTTCTGTGTCCCAGCCAGGGAGATTGAGTTGAAGTGCTTAGAGTATGATTGTGTACTACCCTTCCTCCAAAGCCTCCAAATGCAGTGTGTGTATGCAGTCCACACACACACACTCACTCTAGCTCACACAGCACCACAAAACCTTCCAGTGGCTCTCGAATTCTAAGATAAAGACCAAAATCTCCAATACAACAAGCAAGCCCCTGTGTGTGCTGCCAACCTTGCCCTGACTTGGTGTTGTGTTATTTTCCCTCAACTTTGTGTACCTCAGCCATATGAACTTTCTCTTGGACACATCATACTCCTGTAAGCCTTGACCTTCACAGATATTTGCCTCCAACTGTAGAATTCCCATTGCTTCTCTTCCCAGACTCTCCCTTGGTTAACCTTTTGTCTGGTTAACTCCTACTCACCCTTCAGAGCCCAACTCAAATATTATTTCCTTATCTAAGTCTTCCCTGGCCCTCTATATTAGTTTACTCTGTATTGCATTCTCATACACTATTCTCAGTTCACCCTGTGCAGTTAATAGGTACACATTTTTATTAATATCTGTCTCTCACACTAGATTGTAAGCTCTCTGAAGGTGCGGGCCTCATATTTTTTTACTTACCATTTTATACCCTTGATATCACACTGTTCAATATCACCTACCATACTCAGTCACAAGTCTGATTGCAAGAACTACTTTTTTTCACTCTATGTGTTTGATTAAGATATATTTACTCTTAGAATAAGGTAGACAATTAACGACCTCAAGGAATTTTGAATTTGACATCTATTTTGCTCACTTTTGTTGGCAACAAACATTTTAAAGCTATACTGAATGCTGACATGAACAAAAACACAGTATCGAGAGATAACACAATATTTAGAGACCGCATGTTCTCTCCACTGCTCAGGTAGGAGAAAGTAGGACTCAACTCACCCCAGTGAACAACTATAAATAATAATGGTGGCATTATTCTTTTGTCTCCTCCTTTGCAGCTGCTAATGTGCTTTGACAGTTAGCTTTGCTCTTTTATGAACTGTCCACCAGCTATAATCAGTCATGGGGAAGTCAGGCAGCAAAATTTGCATGTGCCAATTCTCACCCTTGCTTTCTAAAAAAAAAGAAAAAAGCATCTGAGTGTATAAAACATTTTTGAATGAGATTTCTTCCCATGTTCCAATTTCTAATTTCATTTTTCAATATACTTTTGTAGGCTGTGAATGTCAAGTTGGTTTTTGCATCAGAATAAATTGATGACATCCTGTTTCTATATGAGAAGTAAGGTAACTTTTTAAGAAATGAAGATATTACAACACAGTGTCAAATAACTAATTTATTTTTGTGCACATGTATAATATGCATAGAACGTCTTAATATTGTGGAAATGTGTGGGTTTCCCTTGCTGCTCAAGAGTTTAGCCACCTGTGCATTACCCACATTCTAATAAGAAACCAAGTAAGAAAACAATATTTTAGTGAATGCTGCCAGCACTCAGTCAGGCTCACTTATTTGCTCTGATGTAAGGTATTAAAACTTGGGCAACTAGTGCATTGTTTGGAAGTTGATTAAGAAAATGGAAGTTTCCTTGAAGAAAAAATGCGTAAGGGAGGTCAAGACCTCAACATGACCTCAAATGTAACTATTACCCTATTGTTTAGTTGAAATTGGAGATCAAAGACCCAATGTGCTAAATGTATTTGGCTGTGAATTGTTTCATGAAAAGGGTAAAAAGAAGTATTTGATGGTGTGGCTTTTCCTTTTTCTATTATTTTCAAGGAAAATGCATTTACTCACTTAAAAAATACAACTGTGTGCTGCATAATAAAATGATCTTTTTATTCTTCTTTATAAGTTAAATGATCTATGCAGATTCTATGAAAATAGATTTTTTAATACAAGCATTCAGTTCATATTTACTTAAATTTTTATTACATTTTGGGTTTTTATATATATATTTAATTTTTAAAATTGAAGTATAGTTGATTTACAGTCTCCAAGTGATTCAGTCGTACATATATATATATAAATATATGTATCTGTTCTTTTTCAGATTCTTTTCCATTATAGATTATTACAAGATATTGAATATAGTTCCTTGTGCTATACAGCAGGTCCTTGTTATTTATATATAGGTATACATTTTTAAGGACTTCAGGTTTGGAAAACAAGAGAAAAAATCTTTTAACAAGTAACTTTTTCCTTTCATCGCTCTTTCTCTCTGTCTAGGAAGAACACACTTCTCCTGTTTGTTCCCTTTACTCTTACACTCGAAATACTTCTAACAACAGATATTTGAGTTTTCCACACACCAAGCAATTCTCTGTGACACCAACTGGGTGTCCTATAATCAATTCAGTTCTGACACTATCTACCTGGAGTTAGGGTCAGATCCCACAAGTTAAGGATTCAGTCCAAGACTGATCCCACTTCAGATGCCAAATGCAATCCTAGGTTGTCATCTGTACTTCTGACGGACTGGTTCCCATGACCCCCTTCCTGGGTTCAATAATTTGCTAGAATTGTTCACAGAATTCGGGGAAACATTTATGCTTACATGTTTATTATAAAGGATATAATAAAGGATACAGAAGAACAGCCAGATGAAGAGACACACAGGGCAAGCTATGTGGGAAGGGGCTCGGAGCCTCCATGCTTTCTCCCGGCATGCCTCTCTCTTAGGACTTCCACATGTTCACCAACCTGGAAGTTCTCCAAACCCTGTGCTTTTGGGATTTTTATGGAGTCTTCATCATGATTGATCATTACTTCAGTCTTTAGTCCCTCTCCCCTTCCTGAAGGATGAGGGTGTAGGGTGGAAAATTCCTAGCTTCTAATCATGGTTTGGTCTTCCTGGAGACCAGACCCCACCAAGCATTGCCTCATTAGAACAAAAGACACTCCTGTCACCCACGAAGGGATTTAGGAGCTCTACGTGTCAGGAACGGGGGTCAAAGACCAAATATTAGAAAAAAATGTTCCTAATGTTCTCATCATTTAGGAAATTACAAGGATATTAAGAGCTCTGTGCCAGGAACCGGGGGGTGGGGGAGACATCAAGGTATATATTCTCTATAATTTCACACTCCCTTTCTTACTTCCTTCTTTTTCAGAAATGGGTAGTTTCATTGTAGAACACAGTTTTAAAACTATAGTATGAGATTACCTGGATCAGAATCATGACATATGGGGCTTGTTAAAAACCCAGATTCCTGAGCCTCATGGAGGACTTGTTGGATCAGCATTTCTGGGAGAGACTTTGAAATCTCAATATTGAACCAGCTCCCCAGGTGATCCTTACACACACTTAAACTTAAGAACCACTCTTGTAGAAGATGCTAGGAAAACTGGATGAAGGGTATCATAATTTTGGTGATAAGCCCTATTCCTATAAAATTCTTCTTTGCCTTTTTCTCTTCTCAGATGGTCATTTTTGCTCACCTAGCACCCTTTGGGTCTAAATCCTACCCTTTATTCTGCTGACCGTGACCTTGGCTTCAGCAGAGGGGGAGAGATGACCATTCCAGGAGTCTGGAAGAAAACCTGTCCTTAGGTAGATTCTCATTCTTTCTCTCTCCACTTCTTCTTGCTCCTTGTTTTGCTTTATCTTCTTCAATTCTACTTTTGCCCTTGGGTATCTGAAGGAATGGCATTTGGAGCTGGTCACTGACACTCCTTCATCAATACATACACAGAACACAGCAAAGATTGAATAGTCAGGCAATGATACCAACAAGAAAGCTAATACTGCCTGGCTGCAAGTTGCAGGTAGTCTTAACAGTGAACTGAAAGGCAGTCAGTCAGAAGACAAAGAGGAAATTGATAAGGGAAGAGAAAGAATGAGAACAAATTAGAGATATTTCCCTGACACTGCTTTCCAAGGCCTCATGTATACCTTGACTAGGATGGAAGGATATTAGTTAGCATCACGACCATGCTGCCTGTCAAGGAGGAGTCTTTATAACTGTGTATTAACTTTCTAGTAACCTGCATACATTCCAGATGTGGATGTCATTTTTCTCAATGTATTTTTTTTTTGCCTTTATAACTTTGCACATTGAAAGAGCCCCTCAGGCATTGTGAATGCCTGAGTGACTCTGATAGTCCTTATACTGACGCTCAGAATTGAAAACCCAGGTAAGTAGCAGGAACTATACACTGTGTCTGAGAAAGAACTATTCTGATTTAGGTTACTCTGCCCATTCATCTGCATTTCGTGAACGTTAATGTAGTCAGAAGGGAATTAGATTAGCGGTCAAAAGGATTGGGCTCTGGTCTCCCTGGCATGGAGGGAACCACTAACCCCTTGGAGCCTCAATTCTTGCTGTTTTGAATCGAGGGTGGTGGGCGGCATGGAGAGAAATTGAACAATGATGTTGGATGAATATAAAGGTCTCAAAGGTCTGTTCCAGTCCTAAAATTCTTTAAAATCTTTTTGTTTCCTTAGGTGTTCTATAAATAAAGTTTGAAAGGTTAGCACTGTTCATTCTCTTGCCAGTTCTTTGCCTTAAGAGTTCTGATGGAGTGCCATGGTTTCTACCTGGTTCTTTTAACTCTGTTTGTTTATACCTGGGCATGGCCAAGGGGGGCTGGAATTCATTGCCTCAGTACTGGCATGTTCCCCACCAGACTGTGGGCTGCTATAAATCACTTTACTAGGTTCTATTTCCTGAAATCCTAAAATTTCTTTTAGGTAGTGGTGGAAGGGTGGGCCACAGAATTCAAAACAGATTTATCGAAAGGCCTTTGAGAATAACTGCAAGGGATGACCCAGCTGTTGCTGTTCCTGCATAATTCAGTGAGGGACTCCCAGCCCAAAAGACTAGTAATTAGTTTCATTTGTAGGTGAAAGAAGGTCTTTGAAGATGTCTGGCATTAATTATAATAGTGGTCACTGCTGCCATTTCCAAATCCTGCTCCTTAAGATTGTGAGCTGTCAGTTTAGAGAAGGCTTAGCATCTCCTCTTAGGAGGAAGAGAGTACTTAATGCGGGCATAAGTGATAAAAGTCTGAGATGAATCGCATGGGCAAGGTTAAGTAACATGTCATGTCCCATTCTTGGAAAACGCGTTCCTGAAGTCGAGTTACAGGCTCTTTGTTTTTGTATACTAGGGACTTTTACTCTTTGTCTTAGGAAACGGGCCACCATTCCAAGTGGTAGTAACAGTACAATTGTTATTCAGCCACAGCTCTTGTACTTGGTCGTTGGCCCAACATATGCCTTGTTTCTTAGCACCTTGCGGATCTCTTATGTTCCTCCTGACCCAAACTCCACACAATCTTAGTTGCCATTCTTCTCGGTATACCGTGTAAATGACTATGGAAGTCTGAACTCATGCTTTGTGGGATGAGAAACTCCACATGCTCTCCTGGGTGACTTCACCGGCCACTGGATTATCTGCGTCAGGAAATCTCCAGGTCCCACCCGTCCGGGGCCCATGGAGTCTCTGGGCCCCATGCGACTCTGCAGGCTCCTCTGGTCCCACAACTTTAATATCTGGTGGGTCCCAGGACCCACCAGCACTCAAAGTGTTACACTCACTAAGCCCAGTTTTACTCCTCTGCCCTCCTACAGTTCTACTGCTACTACTACTAACTGTAAGAATTAGCATTTATTGAACTTTCACTATGTATTAGGAACTAAGTTAAGGACTTTGCACACAGTATCACTTTTTTTTTTTTTTTTTTTTTTTTTTGCGGTACGCGGGACTCTCACTGCTGTGACCTCCCCCGTTGCGGAGCACAGGCTCCAGAGGCGCAGGCTCAATGGCCATGGCCCACTGGCCCAGCCGCTCCGCGGCACGTGGGATCCTCCCGGACCGGGGCACGAACCCGCGTCCCCTGCATCGGCAGGACTCTCAACCACTGCGCCATCAGGGAAGCCCCACAGTATCACTTTTAATACTCACAAGAACGTTGTGAAGTTTTTTCTTTTTCTTTTTTTTTTTAATATTTGCACTGTACACACAAGGAAACTAAGACATAGGGATGCAACATAATCTGTACCTGTTAAACAGCCAACATCAGAGTTGGATTTTTAACCCAAGAAGTTCTGATTCCAAGGCTTACCCCTTAACCACAAGAACTGCCAGCAATGTAGAGCCCCAAGAAGCCATGATCGGATGTTCTATTTGCCTTCTGAATTAAAAAAATATTCTGCTTCTCTTTGTAGTATCCAGCGTTTCAATTATGGGATCCTGGGCCCCAGTCACCATCCCTTCTTAATTTATTTTGCCCTGTTTCTAAGAGTCAAAGGCTCTGACAAGCACATTGTATTAGTTATCTATTGCTTCACAACAATAGTGGCTTGAAACAACAAACATTTATTATCTCATAGTTTCAGAGGGTCAGGAATTCGGGAACGGCTCAGTTGGGCGCCTCTGTTTCAGGGTCTCTCATGAGGTTGTAGGAAGAATACCATCTGAGGCTGTACCATCTGAAACTTTGACTAGATCTTCTGAAAAGGCTCACTCACATGGCTCTTGGCTGGAATCCTCAGGTTCTCACCACAAAAGCCTCTCCACGAGAATGTCCGGGTGTCCTAAGACACGGTAGTTGGTTTCTCCCAGAGTGAGTGACCGAAGAGAGATCCCCCAAGACAGAAATTGCAATCTTTTAAAAACCTAATCTCAGAAGTGAGATTCCTGCTGTATTGATTTTATTTCTCCTTGTTAGAAGCAAGTTGCTAAATCCAGCCTGCTTTCCAGGAGAGGGGGATTAAACTCCACCTCTTGAAGAGAGAAGTATCAGGTAATTTATGGCTGGACATAGTTTTTAAACCACCACCTGCTGGTATTTGAGAAGTTACTTCATGCAAGACTCTATTTACCTCAATTCTTTTTTTTTTTTTTTTTTTTGTGGTAAGTGGGCCTCTCACTGTTGTGGCCTCTCCTGTTGCGGAGCACAGGCTCCGGACGCACAGGCTCAGCGGCCATGGCTCACGGGCCTAGCCGCTCCATGGCATGTGGGATCTTCCCGGACCGGGGCACGAACCCGTGTCCCCTGCATTTGCAGGCGGACTCTCAACCACTGCGCCACCAGGGAAGCCCTATTTACCTCAATTCTGAACTTCATTGATTAAGGCACCTGTAGTATCAAAAACTTCCAGTCAAGCCAGACTATTCCAACCCTGGCCTTACCAGGTATTAGCTGTAGGAACTTTAGCTTGTGCTTCATTTCCTAATGTGAAAATGGAGATAATAGTCCTTCCTTCATTTTTATGTTATTATGATAATTTATAACTTAGAATTTCTGTGAAAGTGCTGTGGAAAAAGCTATGCAAAAAGAAAGTATCTTTGAATAATTTTGAATATTAGAAAGCTTAACATTGTGTTTATTTATATCTCCTGGATAATATGGAAATAATAATTTTAGAACCAGGACTACATTTAAAATTCTCATATTATTCTTCATGTAGCAGTGTATTTATTAAGTCACCAGAGCAACTTTCTAATAAACCTATGTAATGGGACCCACTGGATGGAAGGAAAAAATACTATTGAGGGTATAACCATGCATACATTTTGATCAAGATAAAAACAAATAAACAGAGTCATTAAGACAATAAAAATAAGCAAGCTTACAAAGAGTGCAGCAGAATATTTGAATCTTCAGAGGAAAGACATCAGTGCTAATTAACAAATTATGAAACTCACACAGTTTTGTTTTTTAACATCTTTATTGGAGTATAATTGCTTTACATTGTTGTGTTAGTTTCTGCTGTATAACAAAGTGAATCAGCTATATGTACACATATATCCTCATATCCCCTCCCTCTTGCTTCTCCCTCCCACCCTCCCTATCCCACCTCTCTAGGTGGTCACAAAGCACTGAGCTGATCTCCCTGTACGATGCGGCTGCTTCCCACTAGCTATCTATTTTACATTTGGTGGTGTATATATGTCTATGCCACTCTCTCACTTCGTCCCAGCTTACCCTTCCCCCTCCCCGTGTCCTCAAGTCCATTCTCTACGTCTGCATCTTTATTCCTGTCCTGCCCCTGGGTTCTTCAGAACCATTTTCTTTTTTTTTAGATTCCATATATAAGTGTTACCATACGGTGTTTGTTTTTCTCTTTCTGACTTACTTCACTCTGTAGGACAGACTCTAGGTCCATCCACCTCATTAAAAATAACTCAATTTCATTTCCTTTTATAGATGAGTAATATTCCATTGTATATATGTCCCACATCTTCTTTATCCATTCATCTGTCAATGGACATTTAGGTTGGTTCTATGTCCTGGCTATTGTAAATAGTGCTGCAATGAACATTGTGGTACATATCTCTTTTTGAATTATGGTTTTCTCAGGGTATATGCCCAGAAGTGGGATTGCTGGCTCATATGGTAGTTCTTTTTTTTTTTTTTTTTTTAACATCTTTATTGGAGTATAATTGCTTTACAATGGTATGTTAGTTTCAGCTTCACAACAAAATGAATCAGTTATATATATACATATGTTCCCATATCTCTTCCCTCTTACGTCTCCCTCCCTCCCACCCTCCCTATCCCACCCCTCCAGGCGGTCACAAAGCACCGAGCTGATCTCCCTGTGCTATGCGGCTGCTTCCCACTAGCTAACTACCTTACGTTTGGTAGTGTATATATGTCCATGCCTCTTTATCGCTTTGTCACCGTTTACCCTTCCCCCTCCCCATAGTCTCAAGTCCATTCTCTAGTAAGTCTGTGTCTTTATTCCTGTTTCACCCCTAGGTTTTTCATGAATTTTTTTTTTTTTTAATTCCATATATATGTGTTAACATACGGTATTTGTCTCTCTCTTTCTGACTTACTTCACTCTGTATGACAGACTCTAGGTCTATCCACCTCATTACAAATAGTTCAATTTCGTTTTTTTTTATGGCTGAGTAATATTCCATTGTATATATGTGCCACATCTTCTTTATCCATTCATCCGATGATGGACACTTAGGTTGTTCCCATCTCTGGGCTATTGTAAATAGAGCTGCAATGAACATTTTGGTACATGACTCTTTTTGAATTATGGTTTTCTCAGGGTATATGTCCAGTAGTGGGATTGCTGGGTCATATGGTAGTTCTATTTTTAGTTTTTTAAGGAACCTCCATACTGTTTTCCATAATGGCTGTATCAATTTCCCACCAACAGTGCAAGAGGGTTCCCTTTTCTCCACATTCTCTCCAGCATTTATTGTTTGTAGGTTTTTTGTTGATGGCCATTCTGACCAGTGTGAGGTGATACCTCATTGTAGTTTTGATTTGCATGTCTCTAATGATTAGTGATGTTGAGCATCCTTTCATGTGTTCATTGGCCATCTGTATATCTTCTTCAGAGAAATGTCTGTTTAGGTCTTCTACCCATTTTTGGATTGGGTTGTTTGTTTTTTTGATATTGAGTTGAATGAACTGCTTGTATATTTTGGAGATTAATCCTTGTCAGTTGCTTCGTTTGCAAATAATTTCTCCCATTCTGAGGGTTGTCTTTTTTATGGTTTCCTTTGCTGTGCTAAAGGTTTTAAGTTTCACTAGGTTCCACTTGTTTATTTTTGTTTTTGTTTCCATTTCCCTAGCAGGTGGGTCTAAAAGGATCTTGCTGCGATTTATGTCATAGAGCGTTCTGCCTATGTTTTCCTCTAAGAGTTTGATAGTGTCAGACCTTACATTTAGGTCTTTAATCCATTTTGAGTTTATTTTTGTGTATGGTGTTAGGGAGTGTTCTAACTTCATTCTTTTACATGTAGCTGTCCTGCTGAACCAGCACCACTTATTGAAGAGGCTGTCTTTTCTCCACTGTATATTCTTGCCTCCTTTATCAAAGATAAGGTGACCATATGTGCATGGGTTTATCTCTGGGCTTTCTATCCTGTTCCATTGATCTATCTTTCTGTTTTTGTGCCAGTACCATACTGTCTTGATTACTGCAGCTCTGTAGTATAGTCTGAAGTCAGGGAGCCTGATTCCTCTAGCTCTGTTTTTCTTTCTCAAGATTGCTTTGGCTCTCCAGGATCTTTTGTGTTTCCGTACAAATTGTGAAATTTTTTGTTCTAGTTCTGTGAAAAATACCATTGGCAGTTTGATAGGGATTGCATTGAATCTGTAGATTGCTTTGGGTACTATAGTCATTTTCACAATGTTGATTCTTCCAGTCCAAGAACATGGTATATCTCTCCATCTGTTTGTATCATCTTTAATTTCTTTCATCAGTGTCTTATAGTTTTCTGCATACAGATCTTTTGTCTCCTTAGGTAGGTTTATTCCTAGGTTTTTTTTTTTTTTGGCGGTACACGGGCCTCTCACTATTGTGGCCTCTCCAGTTGTGGAGCACAGGCTCCAGATGCGCAGGCTCAGCAGCCATGGCTCACGGGCCTAGCCGCTCCGCGGCATGTGGGATCTTCCCGGACTGGGGCACGAACTTGTGTCCCCTGCATCGGCAGGCGGACTCTCAACCACTGCACCACCAGAGAAGCCCTATTCCTAGGTTTTTTATTCTTTTTGTTGTAGTGGTAAATGGGAGTGTTTCCTTTATTTCTCTTTCAGATTTTTCATCTTTAGTGTATAGGAATGCAAGAGATTTCTGTGTTTTAATCTTGTATCCTGATACTTTACCAAATTCATTGATTAGCTCTAGTGGTTTTCTCGTAGCATCTTTAGGATCCTCTCTGTATAGTATCATGTCATCTGCAAACAGTGACAGTTTTACTTCTTCTCTTCTGATTTGGATTCCTTTTATTTATTTTTCTCCTCATTGCTGTGGCTAAAATTTCCAAAACTACATTGAATAATAGTGGTGAGAGTGGGCAACCTTGTCTTGTTCCTCATCTTAGTGGAAGTGGTTTCAATTTTTCACCATTGAAAACTCACACAGTTTTAAAGATAACTTTATGACACTTATTTTTTTATAAGAATATTGCTATCAACAGTTCCTGTCACCAAATACTAATTAAAACTTTATCCATCCCCTTCTACAAAGTAAAGTCAACAGCAAAAAAAAAAAAAAATAGTTGTGACTGTAAGGATTTTATTTGGAATCTCAAAACAGTGAAATTTGCATAACTTCTAATAAAGCAAAATTAAAATCCATTAACACTCATCTCTGGTAATTAACAAAAGCTTGCTGTTTTAGATGATTGTGTTTCAGACATATGTAGGGAAGGAAAGATGGGAGATGTGGAGCTGTGGAAAAATATGAAGATTATAAACTAGGAATGATGTTATTTAGAAAGTCCCAATTTTAGGAAAGAAATAAAAGTTATTTAGGCTTTTAGGATGCATTGAAAAATGCTTTCCATTTTATAATGTATAGATTCACTCAAGGCTTTCACCAGCTGTTTATTTTACAAGATACATATGACACTAACATTTATGTACATTAATGATAATTTACTACTCAGTTCTAATTACTCCCCTCTGGAGAGAACAGACATGTTGACAAATATTGATTATTTAAGACAAACTACAGAAAACCCATACTTTCTGATTTAAAAACACAAGAGAATTTTAATTTTCTTTTTCATAGATTCCCAAATATTTGGAGAGAAGAGAATTAAGCCATCATGCATTGAAAATTACTATTTGAAGTTATTGGTGTATTACTTTATATTTTGGTGTATTTATTCTAGACTAAATACATTCTGCTAAAATGGAAAATAAGTTTTTCTGGAACTAAGATAAAAAACTTGCCTTTAAAACATCTTGTCTAGGATCGCTGGTTATAGTTGCACCTAAATTGGAAACAAACAGTGTGAAAAGGAAGACAAAGAAAAAAAGAAAGGCATCTTAGTATTAGGATGGTGATGGTGGTGATGATGATGATGATGAAGAGTTGAGATTTATTGAGTGCTCACTAGGTACCAGGCATTGTATTAATGTGGATTATCTTATTCTTTATTTACCTACACTACTACTATTATTTACATATACTACTACTAACAAAATAATAATAGTTACAGTGTATTGAATATCTATTATGTGCCAATGTTTGGGCAACATGCTAGGTACTTCACCTAAATTATTTCTAATTCTTACTACAGTTCTGTAGAGAAGTATTACATTTACCATTTCTTAGGTGAAGAAAATGAAGCTCAAACAATAAAAGTACAATTTTCTAGTCACACATTTCATGAGTGCACAAACCAGGTTCAAATACAAGGTTCAAATACAAGTCTGTCTTGCTCCTTAGGCTTTTTTATTTCACTGCTCTGCAGTCTCAAGCCATCCTTGATTGATAATGATATTAATGATAACAATGATCATAATAACACCACCACAGTTATCACCACCATCGCCAATAGAAATTTGTATCTGTAGAGTGCTTTCCAATTTACAAAGTCCTTGGGGCAGGCAACTGTTACGTGATAGAGCATAGTATTTACTGAAAAAAAATTATCTTATAAGTTGACTCACACAGTTCAAATCTCTGTTGTTCAAAATTCAACTGTATTTTATTATTTTTGATGCTATGGTACATGGAGTGGTTTCTTTAATTTTGCTTTCAGATGTTTATTGTTAGTATATAAAAATATCACTCATTTTTGAAAAATGAATCCTCCTACACTGTTGGTGGTAATGTAAATTGGTGCAGCCACTGTGGAGAACTGTACGGAGGTTCCTTAAAAAACTAAAAATAAAGTTATCATATTATCCAACAATCCCACTCCTGGGCATATATCCAGAAAAGACAAAAATTATCATTTGAAAAGAGACATGCACCCCAGTGTTTAGCAGCACTATTTACAATAGCCAAGACATGGAAGCAACCTAAGTGTCCATCGGCAGATGAATGGATAAAGGAGATATTATTTTTTTAATTTTTAAAAATTTGTTCTTCTTTTTCTAGTTCTTTCAGTTGTAAAGTTAGGGTGTTGATAAGAGACTTTTTTAAAAAAATGTGTTTAGACCTATAAATTTCCTCCTTAGTATTGTTTTCACTGCATCCCATAAGTTTTGTTATGTGGTATTTTTGTTTTCATGCATCTCTGCGTGTTTCCTAATTTCTCTTGTGACCTTTTCTTTGATCCATTGGCGTTGTTTAAAAGTGTGTATTTCATTTCCACAAATGTGTATATTTTCCAGTTTTCCTTCTGTTATTAACTTCTAACTTCATCACATCATGGTATATATGTATAATATCTATCTTTTAAAATCTATTGAGGCTTAATTTGTGGTCTAACATATGGTTTAAGCTGGAGGATGTCCCATGTGCACTTGAGAAGAACGTGTATTATGTTGTTATTGAGTACATTGTTCTGTATATATCTGTTAGAGTGAGTTGATTTATTGTATTGTTCAAATCCTCTATTTCCTTACTTACCTTCTGCCTGGTTGCTCTATTTATTATTGAGAGTGGGGCATTGAAGTTTCCAACCATTATTGTGGAACTGTCTATTTCTCCCTTCAATTCTGCCAATTTTTTCCTCATATATTTTGGGGGTCTGTCATTTGGTACACAAATGTTTATAATTTTTATACCTTCTTTCTATATTGAACTTTTTATTAATATAGAATGTCCTTCTTTGTCTCATAACAGTTTTTAAAAATTTAAAGTCTATTTTGTCTGATATTAGTATAGCCATCCCTGCTGTCTTGGTTTCTATTTGCATGTAATATATTTTTCCATTCTTTCACTTTCAATCTATTTGTGTCTTTGAATCTAATGTGAGTTCTTGTAGACAGCAGATAGTTGGATAATTTTTTTTAATTCATTCTGCCAATCTCTGTCTTTTAATGGAAGAGTTTAATCCATTTACATTTAAAGTAATTACTTATAAGGAGGGGACTTAGTTTTTCAACTTAGTTTTGTCATTTTGCTATTTGTTTTCTACATGCTTTATAGATATTTTTGTCCCTCAGTTCCTTCATTACTGTCTTATTTTGTGTTTAGTTGATTTTTTATAGTGAAATGTTTAAATTCTCATTTCCTTTTGTATATATTCTATAGCTATTCTCTTTGTGGTTACCATGAGGATTACATTTAACAACTAAATTTATGATATTTTAATTTGAATTTATACCAGCTTAACTCAATTACATATAAAAACTCTGATCCTATGCAGCTCTGTGCCCAACCCCTTTTGGTTATTCATGTCACAAATTTATATCTATATATATTTTGTGTCCAAAAACATTGACTAATTATATTAGATAGTGTAGTAGCCTTTCTTAAATCATATAGAAACAAAAATTGGAGTTACAAACTAAAGTTACTATGCTAGCTATTATAATTGACCTTTGCTGAGACTTTTATTTCTAGTGTCTTTTCAACCTGAAGGATGCCTTGTGGCATTTCTTGTAGGGCAGGTCTAGTGCTAACGATCTATGAGATTTTTGTTATCTGGGAATATCTTAATTTCTCCCTTACTTTTGAAGGATAGTTTTGCCAGAGAGGATTTTTGATTGACAGGTTTTTCTTTTAGAATTTTGAATATATTAGCCCATTGCTCCCAGGTTTCTGATGAGAAATCTGCTGATTACCTTATTAAGGATCCTCTGCTTGCGAAATATTGCTTCTTTCTTGTTGTTTTCAATATTTTCTTTTTGACTTGGCTTTTGACAATTTGATTATAATTATAAGTCTTGGTCTGGATCTCTTTGAATTCATATTACTTAAAGTTTTTTGAGCTTCTTATATATTTATATTCATGTCCTTCATCAAGTTTGAAAAGGTTTTAACCAATATTTCTTTAAATAATCTCTCTGCCTCTTTCTCTCTCTTTTCCTTCTGAGACTCCCACAATGTGTATTTTGGTCCATTTGATGGTGTCCCACAGGTCCCTTAGGCTCTGTTCACTTTTCTTCAACCTTTTTTCTTTCTGTTCCTCAGACTCAATAATTTCAAATCTTCAAGTTCACCACTTATATCTGACTGCTCAAATCTGATTCTGAATCCATTTAGTGAAATTTTAATTTTAATTATTGTAATTTTCAGTCCCAGAATTTCCTTTGGTTTCTTTTTATGTTTTTAATGTCTTTATTGATATTTCCATTTTGTTCATATGATGTTTTCTTGACTTTTCCCACATCTTTTGGTTCTTTGTGTATCTTTAAGACAGTCTTTTTAAAGTCTTTGTCTGGTAAGTTTGTTATCTAGTCTTTCTCATTTATAGTTTCTGTTGATTTATTTTTCTCTGAATGGGTCATATTTTTCTATTTATTCGTATTCTTTGTGATTTTTTTCTGGAACTGTATATTTGAATGTTATAATGTGGTAAGTCTGGAAATTAGAATTTTCCCTTTTCCCAGAGGTTGCTGGTTTTTTTGGTTTTGTTTTCTTTCTCTCTCCCTCACTTTTACACTGTCTCTGTGCTGGGGATCAGCCTGAGGTATAAACTTAACATCTTTTGGGGTCTTTTCTGAGCCTGCAACTTTCCCAGGGCATGTACAGTGAGTTTTTAAAATTCCCCTGTTTATGCAATTGTTTTTGAACGTTCTCTGGCTCCTAAAAGGAGAAAAAGAGGGAAAAAAAAAGGGGAAAATGTGCAGCCTTTTAAATTTCTTGGAAGTCACTTCAGCAGGAAGAGGAGAGGCTTGCCACATGGTTGCCCACTTCTGTGTCTGTGCCTCTGCAATCAAGCAGCAATCACTGATTAGAGTACAGACTCTTGGTATTTGTAAGGCAGGGTCCTAACTGCCCACCCTGTGTGTAAACTGCCCCAGAAACATGTGCACAGCTGCTTGTCACTGGACTAGAGGATGGGAGATGGGTAGCTGCTACTTTGCTAAGAAGTTAAATTGACCAAAATCAAGCACAATTTACCAGTGAAAACTTCCCCTGGAAGTTATAAGTCTTCATATAGACCCCAGAGTTACCAAGTAGTTACATCAGACTGATACTGCTAACAAAATTGCTGTCTAGTTGAGGAGATGGATTCCTGGTGCTTCCTATCTGCCATCTTTTCAAAAGCCTCCTTCTTTCACTTTTAAATAAGTGTGAGAGAAAAGCTGATTTATAAGCACAGAAATTTTCTACGTAATATTGGGGGAAATCATCATTTACATGGGTATTACCTGAAATTTAATGATTTATTGGCTCTAGAATAAAAATAGAGACCTATATTACCTTTTTCTAGATGATAAAGGAAGGATTCCTTCATGAATCAGATGTGGATTCGAAGTTTGGAGTATCTTGAAGGGGTTGATATTGAATGAGTCTGGGTTCTCACTCACCTACACATTCCTTTTCGAGGAAAAACTAGTTATAACAAAAGTCCAGAGTCCAATTCTTAACAGCAGCTGTGCTTCTGTGTAAATGTTTTGTGGCTGTTATTGTAGATCTGGACTTGTTTATCTAATGATGGTTGGGTTTGTAGCTTTGCACTTCAGGATCTCACGGTCCACATTCTACAAATGGTTATTTCTGTACCTGTGGCCAGCTTTAAGATTTTCTTCTGTCTTGCAGGTGCCTTAAGAATTGGCTTCTAAAGTCACAACAGGCACCAGAGTAATTTTCTTTCCAGAAACTATACCAGTTGTCTTTTGGACTAGAAATAACATTACATGAAACGTATTTCTGTTAGTGCTGAAATACCAGAGTCCCCAAAGGATCACGTGAATACAGAGGAACACCTCAGACAATATTTAAGAAATAATCATATTTTTGAAATGTAATCCAGATAAATAGAAAGCATATCTAGGATATTATAATATTTAGAAAAACATATATATGTATCCTATGGTTTTGAAACCTGCACTTACACTCTCTCGTTCTATGCTTACAATGCCAAACAATTAGGAATCTTTTATATTTGAAATAGGGACCAGCCAATGAAATATGCAATCCAAGCAATGAAGAACTGAGAAAATAAAGACATAAAAAGATTATATATATGTCAATATGCAGGCTTACATATGCACACACCATCAATAGCTCACTTTGGGTCTCATGAATTGATTGAATTATTCCAAGTCTTGGGATTTGCAGTATTTGCCAATTTGATTTTCCTCCCATTCAAGGATGGGAGTTAGATTTTGTAACATAAAATTAAAGATGATCTATTTGCTTAAAAAACATGTGTAGCTTAAATTATAAAAATTTAATTGAACAGAATCAAGGGTATTTGGAATTATTCTGGTCATTTATTCCTGATTTTCTGTTTCTTTATGAGTTCATCCAGTATAGAAAATCAGTTGCTTTATTCTGAGGTAGTTTGTAATGTTGTTTCTTAGTGTCTGAAGCAGCATCAGTGAAAAAACAACCGTTGTGAATGACAAACATCATCTGACCATTGTCTCTGCTCCAAGCACTGTACTTGGTCCTGGTGATGGAAACAGATATAACTACTGCCCACTTGGAGCTTAGTGAAGTTTGGTAAACACGTGAGCAACAAATAAGTAAATGAATGCACACATAATACACAAATCAGGAGGGTGTGCTGAATTCCTATCTTTCTGTTTCTGGTTTTTGCTGTTTTGTTGTTATTGTCTCTCCCCTCTAGAATAACTGTCTCTGATAATAAAGCAAGATTCTACCACAAGGGGATGAATGTGAAATGGAAAGAGACAAGTTTGTAGTTTCTTCCCTCAGAGAATCAAAACCTCAGTATTGATGATAGTGACCATGCAGACAGAAGAGTTTTAGCGTGTGAGGGAATGGGTTTTAAGTGACTTAAACCATCACTTTTGAAAAGAGTCTTTATTCACTCATTCTTTCTATAGATACTCATCGAGTTCCGACTATGTGCCAGGCCCTTGCTATTCCCTTTGAGAACAACTCTAAACAAAATATCTTCAAAAAACTGGCGGCAGAGTGTAGGGAATAGAGCATTATAAAATAGTGTGGTAAGGGCTACATCAGAAGTAAGTATGGGAAATTATTAGGATAATTGGGAGAGTATCTCTCTTAGGAAGATGGTGGCCAGCAAAGGTTTTTCGGAGAAAATGTTGCCTAGGTTGAGATAAACATGGATAGACACTGTTGAAACTAGGTGAGAACAACATTCTAAGAACAGAGAGCTGGAAAATCCCTGGAGATCATGTCAAGAAGCTTAAGTGGCTCCTTAGCTGACATAGGATGTTGATATGTCTCTGCATGAGTGTGTGTGTGTGTGTGTGTGTGTGTGGTTGTGTTGTGTGATAAGAAGCATACTAGACATAAACAGAACTAGTTCATGAAGGCCTCTGTTAATCATGTTAGGTTTTGGGTTTTTGTGTAAAGGTCAATCTTTCAAAATTTAAGCTTGGATAAATGTTCATCTTATTTATTTTTTATTTGATTCAATAATAAAAGATCTACTATTTTGAAATTATTATGCATTTTATTATAAGTTAATACATTTTACTCACAATTACAGAAAGGCATAAATATAAATAAGAAATCACCTATAAACAGCACTGTTAATATTTTATTTATTTATTTTTACTCACACTAGTTATGTTTTATGTGATATTATTTTTATTTAGTATTATATTATGAATATTTTCCTTTGTAGGTGAACTTATTTGTCTTGAAGTAGTATGTGTCATGGAATTGTATGACTTAAAGGATATTATAGGTCGTCTCCAGAAGATGTCTACTTTTCTAGGGGCCAGCACCTGAGGGATGTTGGCTTGAGTAAACTGATGCTCAAATCAAGAAGGATGGAAGATGTCATTTTGGAGAGGAAAAATATTGGAATCTAAGGAGGCTAGATTTTGAAATAATCCCACTCTCCCTCTGAAAACAAACTAATCACCATCTTCCCTCCTTGCCCCTACCCTCCAATAACAAGTTGAGAGACCACAGGTTAGCACAAACCTTTTTGTTTTCCAGGGAAGAATGGGCAGAAGCAGGTGTAGGACCAAGATCTGGCTCACTGGTTTTTCCACTGACCCTTGTTCTCAATATAACTAGCAGAATGGCAATAGCTCCCTATTCCATTATTCATAGGGCTTAATTTTTACCTTAATTCTGTCTAGCTAACATGGAAAATCAAGTTGTCTCTGAGATGTAAATATAAAGATAGGGCTAATTTCTTTTTCCATCGTAGACAATGTTCCCTCTTAGTTACAGAAGCTGTTCGGTTAATTGCAGTTTTTTTTTAGGAGAAGCCCATTTGTTCTGTATCATTTAAAGAACTTAGCTGAATGCTGTTTTTGAATATCTGTATGAAGTTTTGAATGGTCGAACAACTGCTTTTAAATAAAGCGTTAAATCTTTGAAGCTTCCAATATATTGGAAAAGTGAATAATCCTTTGAGATTTCAGATATTTTTATTGGACCTTGACTTGTTACCAAAATGTACAATCTTCATATCTAATTTTAGTCTCTAATTTTCTGTAAGTTGTTATCATAGCAAAATGCTGTGTCAGGCACTTGGGGGCTACAGAAGACATAAACCAACATATTTAGGTTGAAATTACTTTATAATAAGAAGGTAAACAAACATTTGCTCTAAACCTCAATCCTTTTATTGTTATAATTGGAAACAGCTAGGAAAGTCTTCCTTTTGATTGTTTGCTCTTGGCATGTAATGAAGTTGAAATATAGCTATTTCTATTTATTAAACCAATAATCCACTTCTCAAAATAAGATAAATTATTTCCATAGAGTTTATTTACATTTTCTCAATACTAGGCAAATCTTGATCCTAAACATTTTTTTACCTCTTAGTAAAGGAACTAAAATCCATTTTAATGGACCAGTTGGGTAATTAGAGATTTCAACATGCCTAGAAATGAAGAAACGGTTTGTGAAATACTAGTCAGTAGTCATTATCCTGGCAGTTACCTGCCACCCAGACCCCTATATCTCAGAGAACTTGGAAATTTGAGCAAGAAGCGATAAGCCAACAAAAAGCAATGATAGACATCACAAAAATGTATTCATAGTAGAGGCATTACTGTGTGAAATATTAACTATCATTTTGACAGTTCAGGTTTTGACACAAGATCCTCTAGTTATGATTAGTGAGATTAGTTCAGATTAGTTAATACGTCGAACATCGCCAAGTAAGGCTGCTTCATACAGCTGCTCAGGTTGTGCACTGCACACCTCCAGGGAGCACCATCAAAAAAAAAACCTGTTGTCTTCTGTAGCAAGCCAACACCAAGTGTTTAAGCACTTTGAATAAATTAGTGTGAGTTCTTCCTGTTGTTTCAAGAGAGTTTTATTTGTTATAATTCTAACTGTCTGCATGTGTTCTCTGGGGCAGATTTGTAAAGGATAATTTCAAAAACTGCAAAAATAAATATGTGGAATGACGAGGCATGGGCGATACGACTCCCGTCTCAAATGCTTCCACCGATTTGCCAGTGGATGTTGCACAAGTTGTTTCGACAGTCTTTAGCTTGACTTATCCTTGAAGAAACTATGGCTGGTGATGTTTGCTTCATACTTCAAACAGGGTGCTTGACAGAGTGTGTCATACAGTTTGCCATTCTCAGACAAAATCGGACGCTGTCGGGATCTTTATCGTAGCCTTTTTTTTTTTTTTTTTACATTTTTTTATTTATTTGCGGTATGTGGGCTTCTCACTGTTGTAGCCTCTCCCATTGCGGAGCACAGGCTCCGGACGCACAGGGTCAGCGGCCATGGCTCACGGGCCCAGCCGCTCCGTGGCATGTGGGATCTTCCCGCACCAGGACACGAACCCGTGTCCCCTGCATCGGCAGGCGGACTCTCGACCACTGCGCCACCGGGGAAGCCCTATCGTAGCCTTTAGTATTCGCGAGTTAACACCAGCACCAGTCCGCTGAGCACTGCAGGAAGTACACTGAGTGTATGAACGTGTATTATCACCGTGAAACGTTTCTTTTGTCAGTTGTGCTACTTAGTGAATTCACCGATTCCCTTAAATGCAGAGCCTGGGAAGGGTGAGGGTCAGGGCTGGAAAGATTTAATCGAGGTGCTTACCTGTGGTACTGTGAGGCCTTGGCATTACTGTGGATCCTGTCTTCCCTGCTCTCCCTTTTCAACACGTGAGGACCTTTGACAGCAAAATGGCTTCGTGATGCTTTGAAACTGAGAAGGTGAGCATGGTCTGAGGGAAATTAAAGAAGCGAACGCCATCCAGAAATTAGGGATCCCGCTACACATCTTTATATGCTTCGCCTCAGCTGGCTTGGGGTCTTTCACCTCGTCTTAGTTCAAAGGTACTTTTTATTAATGTGCCAGTGAACCTGTTTTATTATTCTACTGAAATGGCACGTCCTTAATCAAGGCTAATACATTTCATCATGCTTAGTATTTAGGACCCTTTGCTATAAAAGTGAAAGTCAAAAACACTATTCAGGACATATTCCGATGATTTTTAAAAAAATTTCCTAGAGACCTTATTCTTTCAGAATTCACAGTATATCATATTTGCAGAATTCTGCTACACAAATGAATATGTGTGTATGGATGTAAGTATACATATGTTATAGTTAGTAAGATTTTTCAGAGCTTATGATGAGATTTCAGACAGAGGGGAAAAAAATGTCCACAGAACTATCTTTGTTTAATTATACTATAAAAGGTTGAAAAGTTTGAGGGATTTAAAATTTTCTCAAGGGGATATGTGTGTGTGTGTGTGTGTGTGTGCACGCGTGCATGGGTATGTGTGTGTGTGTGTACGAGTGTGTGTGTGGTGACTGCGGGTAGGATGTTTCTGCCTGCTGCTCTGAGTTCCATGAAGAACTTACTTGTAGAAACAGGTCTTCTTTCCCTACAATGTTAACATGTTGTTAAGTCTAATATAAAGGCAATGACTTTGAATATAATGACAAATCAACCCGAAGCTTCACATGAAGGCTTTTTAAGGATTTTACTCTGTCAGGAAAATATTCGGCTTTGCATTAAAGTCTGACTGAAAGAAAACGCTGTAAAAGCCGCATGCCTTTGTCTGCTAAAATTAACACAGCATGGAACCTTTGTCGCACATACCCCACATTTGTCTTTTTCTTTTCAAATGGGCTATTATTTAATATTTGTTGAATCAAATCTGTGCAGTGCACGAGCTGCTGTCTGTGATAAGCACTTTTGTTTATGGAATTCATGTGCACCCACAAGAGTGCCCTTTTAGCTACTGAATTACAGGACCTGTGCACTGGGAGAATTGTAGCAGGTGTTGCTTTATTTTAAGAAAAACCCCCAAAGGGTGAAATCACTTTACATAGAGACTTCTCTTCTGCTACCTCAAATGTTTTTCTTCCCCTTGCTGTCCTCTCACCCCATTAATTTCCTTGGAAACTTCTCTTCTCGATTATTTGATTAACATTCAGAAAATCAGCAGTTTTGCACTGATTGTTTTCATCACCAGTAAGCCATCGAATCCATAGAGTTGCTTAGAAGTTGTTTACTCAAGCAGGGATTCTCAAGCCTTTATTTCTGGAGTCATACCTGACAGGCAAGTTTCATTCACGTGTCATATTCCTTATTTCTTTCAGTTTTCTTAGTATCATTTATGACGCAGAAGAAGAAAAAGGAGCGGGAGGAGAAGGAAGAAGGATTTTTGTTGGTGTTCCTGATTATTTATTCAACAGCATAACTGCACACACAAACATATACTTTTTTTTTTTTCTAGAGATATAATACAACATCTGAACTTGTTCAAGGCAGTTGAGATAAAAATGCTAATTTATTTGTTGGACATGGTTGGAATTCCTTCTGTCTCTCTCTCTCTCTCTCTCTTTGGATAAATCACACCCTTAAAGCTTCATTTATGATTTCCAGCTTATGTTTCTTTAAAATGGAACAAAATAAGTACAGAAATTGTCTAGATATTTTTCTGATTTTTGTTGTTTTTTCTGTCTTTATGATTTTTTCATCGATATTTAATTTGCCAACATTTTTTCCTGGTGACTTGCCTTTATTTAAAAAATGTTTCCATCTCAGTTTTCATTGAAAGTACTCTTCCTCTTTTTGCACCCATACTTAATTTAGTAAATATTTAAATCAGATCGTCCCATTATAGGTATATCACACGTGACATAAACAAGAGCAGACCTGACTCTTGATGAATCAACCACTGGCCTGAGGGATGCAGAACTGTGTGGGTGACTGGAGAGGGGCCAGGGGCATCTGGAAGGTTTAGTACGAAAAGCAGTGAAGACAGAATTTGTGTCATATTCTTGGGAACGACTGCTACCCAGCAAGCACTGCTGTTATGATGGGGTGGGATGTTGGGTAGCTTTAGTGCAGTGGTTCCCAAACCTGGATGCATTCAAAGTCCTTGGGGAAGCTTTTGAAAGTACTGATGTCCAGACACCGTCCAGACAATTAATTAGAATCTCTGGGGCTGAAATCTGGACATTCACATTTTTAAGAAGCTCTGCTGGGAAGCCTGACATACAGACAAGGTTGAGTCCTCAGCTTTAGTAAAACTTGACTCACTGAAGTCAAAAAAGATTTCTTTTGCACAATTACCTTAAAGTGTTTTCTCCCAACACAGGAAAGGCAGAAGGACATTTTTGTTCTACTTTCAAAGTTTCAGGATCACCCTGGACTATACTTGATAAGGAAAGGCTGCTTGTCACAAATGGGGTGATCTCATAAAGGCTAGAAATTGAAGCCAAACCGTGCTGGGTAGAAAGCAGCTGGTAATGCCTGTGTGTTGTTCTGGGCAGCCTTTGGGCTCTTTCATGACTTTTAGGCAAAAAGCAATCTGCCACTCAACGAAAAAAAAGTTGCAAGTTTTTGTGGCGAGAACTCTTACTTAGTGCATTTGTTTTTAAGGAATATATTTTTATATATGCTTTTGGATATAGCCTTCCCTGGACGTATTCATTCTGTCTTTAATTTCTGGTTAAATGTTTTATGCTCTTTTCCTAAATGTACTGTATTCAATATACACACAGCAAAGGGTTCAGAAGGGATTTTTGTCCTTGGGGTGTTTTCTTTCATGAATTTTTATGCCCTATGCCCAAATAGTTTTTAACAAGCATAATTTATCTCTTGTTCCTGGTTCTCTATATATTTTTGGATTGTCTATAACTGCAAAGAACTTGTAACAGTTTTATACTTTAAAAAAGGAACTAGATGAAAGTTTAGCTGTCTGTGTAAAAAGCTAGAATTAGAAGGCAAATTTACTTCTGGTTGTTAAGTCTGACATTGCTATATTTACATATGTATACCTACATATAATAAAGCAAATATATACATATTTGTTAGGTAAACAAAACAATACCAAGAAAAGTTCTAAACTCAGCCTGCAGTGACTATCATGTGTGGTCGCTGTTGGAAGATTTTTGCTGTTTTCAAATGTTTAATTTCTTTTGCTCCTGTGTTGATGAGAGTAGGTGTAAATATAACAGTTCCAAGGGAAAGCAGAGGATTCTTGGAGCAGAAGGGCCGGAGCTGAGGATTTCATATAAAAGGCAAGGAGACCATCTGTATGGTGTGTACATGATTCTTCAAATTTAGCCAAAAAGAGGCTGCCTGTGTTTGATCTCCAGAGACAGAGACTATGTTTACATTAAGTCAACTTCCCTGGTATCTGTGTGTGTGTGTGTGTGTGTGTGTGTGTGTGTATTTGTGTATTCTTCTTAGTTCAGCTTATTGTTTTGATCAAATTATTTCCTTGACAATTTTGTTCTTGGTTAAATCATCTGTAGTTTTTTATGTTGGTAATAAGTGGTAGAGATGGAATTGAAGCTTTGGATTCTTTTACTGAAAAACCCATGTGTTTCATAGTACAGCATGGATGAAATGAAGATATATAGTAAGTGAATGTTCCAGTCACAAAATTCAAATACAGTGTGATTCCACCCAGGGGTCCCCAATCCCCAGTACCGGTCTGCAGCCTGTTGGGAAGCAGGTCATGCACTAGGAGGTGAAACTTCATCTGCCGCTCCCCATTGCGCGCGCATTACTGCCTGCACCATTGCCAGCCCCCTTCCCCGTGGAAAAACTGTCTTCCACGAAACTGGTCCCTGGTGCAAAAAGCTGCGGATCGCTGAATTTCCACCTATATGAAGTACCTACAGGAGTCAAATTCATAGAGACAGAAAGTAGAGTGGTGGTTGCCAGGGGATGGGGAGGTATTGTTTAATAAGCGCAGAGTTACAGTTGGGGAAGATCAAAAAGTTCTGGAGACGGATGACGACGATGTTTGCACAGCAGTGTGAAAGCGCTTAATACCACAGGACCATATGCGGAAAAGTGGTTAAACTGATGAATTTTGTCTTATGTATATTTAACCACAATTTTAAAAATGAGAAAAATGTGTTTTCCAAGTTAACAGTATGACTCTTCCCGGGCCTTTTACTTTATTACAGTTTAATAATATATAAACCAATTTTATTTTAGTGTAGTCCATTTTAAATACTTGTGAAGTGCTCACTGTGGCAGCACATATACTAAATACTTGTGAAAATAAATCAGTAGCTTAATTCATAAGAAAACTAAATGTATGACCCAAACTTAAGACAATGCCTGAAAAGAGGTGGAAATGGTGATTGCCACTTGATTTGAAACATATGTCACATACATGCTCAAATCTAAGATTCCTCAATGTTTCCTTACAGGTGAATAGCATTCCACAGTTTATAAAATGCTTTTAGACGTACATTTTTTAAACCCTCACAATAAATTTATAAATATTATCCACATTTTACAGACCAGAAAGTTGAGGCTGAGAGATTAAATATCTGCAGAAATAAGTCTCAGACTCCTCAACTAGCTGTTTCCATTATACCAAAGAGAACACGGACAGAGCTTTTATCAATAGAAACACCAAATCCAGACTATTACCTCTCTTTAGGGAATGTGACTCCATGCTTCAGGTGTATTAAAGATATCTGCAGGACAAGGGGCCCAGGTACAGGAGGGCAGAAAATACACAGAGATGGGGGCTGTGAGGAGATATACACAAGATAAGTTCATGTCAGTTTTGATATTTGGTAATTTTACATTGTAAAACCTCTATATTTGCTGTGTTAAGCACAGGAGAGAATTCATGAAACTGGAAAATAATAACCAGCAAACTCTGCTTTTTTATGCTGGTTCCTTAAATTTTCAGTGCTTGTAATCTTGCCTCTCATTCTTTTTTTCCATACGCGTGCACACACACACACACACACACACAACTCTAAATTAGACAACAAAAGCTAAGAACCCCCAACACAGTCAACATAAAACAAACCCTCCCTTTCGTGTTTGGATGGAATGTCTCCCATTATGTGCGGGTCTGTTGTCTTTGTATTAGAATGTAAGTGCCCAGTGGGCGGAGACCCTGTCATTCAGGATTAATTCTCCCACAGGCTTAGTGAATCACCACAAGCAGGGGAGTGCTTATTACACATTACTTGAGTGACTGATAAGACAAGTAATTGTACCAGAAGAAATGCTAATTTTAAAATGTCTATAAATTCCTGCATTTCACACGTGGAAAGTCCAGGGACCGGGGGTAGCTCTTGGGAATTAGTAACCTGATACAGAATCTTTCCCCTTTGTGTCACCTGTTACAATTTGGCCTCCCTTTGCCATGAGTGAAAATCATTACCAGCTGACAGCTCTCCCAAGCCTGGTGTCTGCAACCAAAGTGAAATGTAGAATGCTGCTGACATTGGGAGGGTAATAGCCTCAATCCCTTAATTTGCCTGGGTTGCTTAGATAATTCAGATCACTCTGTCAAGAACTGGGAGTCCATTTTGAAGGATATTCATCTTGGTAGGTAACAAACTGAGTTTGAGAACAGCAAATCTTTCCTTTGTCTGAGGCAAGGACTAAAAGTGTTAGTTCTGCCTTTTATTAATGTTATAAAGATAAAGTTTCTATTTTGATTGGATATTCTTCTAGTAGAAGAAGATCTATTTGAGGATAAAGGAGGCTAACTGGATCCTAGAATGAAGATACAGTGGATCCCAAGTAAGCCAGGGTCTCCCAGATCACATGCTACACCTTAAAGCAGAGTTTGGAAACCACATTGACCCTTTCGGCTACATTCAAATGATATCGGCCAAAAGGTATTTCAATTGCCAACTTAAAACAAGTCAAAAGTTGAGATGTACAACACTGGACTCCTCCTAAGACCCAGGGCAAAGAATTTTATCTAAATAGAGATGCTATGGTGTCATGGAAGAAATGAATGGATTTGGAATTAGAAGAGCTGGTTTCACAAAGGAGCTCTACTATGTCCTCACTATGTGATTTGGTCAGTCTGAGCCCAGTCTTCATCTACAGGTGGAAAGAGTAGTACGTGCTTTAAAAGGGATAAATTGGGAGGTTGAGATTGACATATACATACTACTCTATAAAAAATAGATAACTAAGGACCTACTGTATAGCACAGGGAACTCTTCTCAATACTCTGTAATGACCTATATGGGAAAAGAATCTAAAACACAGTGGATATATGTATATGTATAACTGATTCACTTTGCTGCACGGGAGAAACTAACACAATATTGTAAATCAACTATACGCCAATAAAAATTTTAAAAAAATTTTAAAAATTAAAAAAACAAAAGGTGGTTTTCTATAGAAGAATTCCAAATGCTATATGTAGACACACCCTTCCTCCAGGACTTAGGGCTTAATTCTTCTCCCTTTAAATATGGACTGTACTTAGTGACTTGTTTCCAATGAATAGGTTAAGGAAAGGTAAATATTATAACTCTAAAGTAGGGAAAACTGGCAAATACAGTTTTAACCAAGTGATCAAAGTCAACATCACCAGTGTTAGGTTGATATCACACAGCCCCATGAGATTATTGAATGAATCTGCTACTTCACCCAGGTAATATTCCTTCTCGCAAAACATAACCCTAGTCTAATCATGAATAAACACTAAACACAACTGAGGGCCATTCTATAAACCACCTGATCCACACTCTTCAGAAGTGTCATGTCATGAAAAACAGGGAAAGGTGGAGAAACTGTCCCAGACACGAGGAGATGAAGGAGGTGCGATGGATAAATGCCATGTGGGGTTCTGAATTGGATCCTAGAACACAAAATGACATTTGCGGAAAAACTGTTGCAATCTGAGAGAAGTGTGTTTAGTTAGTAGTATTGTACCAATGCTAATTTCTTAGTTTGGACAAATGCACTGTAGTTAAGTAAGATGGTAACATTAGGGGGAGCTGAGTGAAGGGTTATGGGGACTCTCTGTGCTATCTTGGTGACTTTTCTGTAAATCTAAATTTATTCCAAAATAAAAGAAAAAAACAGATTATGACCATTGAGATGATGTACACGACAGGATTTTGTAGATACACAGGATTATAAGCCTGTGCATAGTATTATTATCAGAATAACTACACTTAAAACTTAACAAGCCACAAGGGCGTTCTGTGAAGTCGTGAGCTGATAAATAGTGTCTAGTTTCCCTTTTCCCCCCCATCTTTAATCTGCCAAACAAATTAGTTTTGGGGTAGAGATAACCAGTACCATCAAAGTGATGAATATTTTGAGGAAGAATTAAATTACTATCCATGTACTGTATTTGCAGGCAGCTCAGATCATGATTTGTGCATTAATAATCAAATAATTGATAGAGCACATAAATATGTAAATTTCATTTATACAAACTTGGATGAAATTGGGCAGTAAATTATAAATTCAAAATCTAGAAGATGCCTATAAAGATTAAGGTAATATTCCATTTTCTTCAGAATTGGCAGCACTAGCTAAAGTAAGATCAATATTAATTAAGAAACCTAGGGAGAAGAATAATAAATTACTGAAATTGCTTGGTTAACAGAATTTGTTATGTAATTCAGAAGTTAGAATTATGGAATAGGGTTGAAAGGAATTTTAGAGATCATCCACTCCAATCCTCTTATTTTATGGTGGAAGTAAGAACATTTAGTTTGGAGATGCTGAAATTTTTTTTCAAGGTCCTTTCACTGGTTAGCAAGGGTGCAATAGAACGTGGGTTTTCTGTCTCAATCACATCCCTCTGAGGCAGGGATTCTTTATGAGGGTCCATGAGCTTCAGAGATCTCTGGAAACTTGAAATCATATGCAAAAGCTTACCTGTGTGCACATTTGAATTCTTCTGAAGAAGACTCATAGCAGCTTTCATCAGAATCTTAAAGGAGCCCTAACCCCCCAAAGAATGAGAACCACAGCTTTGGAATTCAAAAAATTACTCATTACCACTGTTCTTAGGACATTGTTAGAATAATTTTGATGCATCTACAACTTGTATCAGTTTGTAAATAGAAAAATAGTAGCTGGAGCCTAGTATGTTCCCAGAAGTTACCACATTGTTTGGGAAAATCAGACTATATGATTTTATCTCAAAATCGAATCCTTTCCTCTGTAAACAAAGTAGGTTCTGTCTACTAGGTAACAGATAAATAAGGTATTGAGCAATGACTATGTGCTGATCTCAAACTAATTTAATCTAACATCAATACCAAAATCCCATTTTACAAGTGAGGAAACGAAGGCACAAAGAAGTTTGGTAACTTGCCTGAAAGTCACAAAGCTAGTAAGTGGTAAAGCCATAGCTTTTGAAGCCAATGCTGGGGCCATACCACATTCTGCTTCTTTCTCTCTGATGTATTATTTATTTGTATGGTGCATTGGATAAGCAAGTCCATCACTGACCTTCATAGAGCTTCTTAATTTGTAACAGTAGAGGCAAAAAAAAAAAAAAAAAAAGTGTGGGACAAGGAAGTATGTATGGGATTGGTAGATAGGATTATATAAATGGGAGTAGCTTTGTTTCCACCTCCTCCTAGCTGACCTTGGACAAGCAACTTACTCTTGGCTCTCTTAGCTATAAAATGGGGCTAGTCATAGTATTTATCTCATAGGGCTGCTCTGATGATGAAATGAATGAGATAAGGCAGGTAAAGCACTTAACACTGTACATGTCAAATCATCTATTCTCTATAAATGTTAGCAATTATTAGTATAACTGAATATACTAATTCTCATTTTCTTCATGTTTTTCTTCAAAAAATGTAAAAAAAGAGCCAAAAGGTTGGCAAATATAGTTAAATCTTAATATGGTTTAAATGAATTCACTAAGATTTCAATTTATACTGATATCAACTTCATGTATTTCTAAAATAGCCAGATTAAAAATGACCACAGCTGTGCACGACTCTGTGGTTATTCTAAAATCCACCGAAGAGTACACTTGAAATGGGTGATTTGTATGGTATGTGAGTTCTATCTCAGTAAAGCTAACATATCAAAAAGAAGTTACCGTGGCTGGTACAAAACAAACAGAAAACTCCACTAAATACAGCGAAGCATTTAATGAAGGATAGACATTTTATTTTATTATTTTAAAAAATAAATTTATTTATTTTTGGCTGTGTTGGGTCTTCATTGCTGCACACGGGCTTCCTCTAGTTGCAGCGAGCGGAGGTTACTCTTCGTTGCGGCGCGCAGGCTTCTCATCGCGGTGGCTTCTCTTGTTGCAGAGCATAGGCTCCGCGACATGTGGGATCTTCCTGGAAGAGGGCTCGAACCCGTGTCCCCTGCATTGGCAGGCGGATTCTTAACCACTGCGCCACCAGGGAAGTTCCGACATTTTATTTTTAGAATCAAATGATGTCAAATGCTGGCTACTCTCCTTGTTTGCCCTTAGGTTCTTTCAGAAGTTGTAGAACTTGTTTTTGTTGTACTACGGTACTTCATTGCACGCATCCAATGGCCTGAAATACAGTTGCAAAAATGGCCTGTAATACACGAATAGGGAGTAGCTTAAGCGAAGGGAATATCTACCTCAATATGTCCGAAGAAGGAGGGGATATCAACGTGCTACATTTAGATGCGTAATATGTGTAGCACATTTTAGATATAAAAACGATGAGTTCTGGTACTTCTATTGCTATGCATTTATATTCTAACATGGTACCCAGTGAACTCATCTATAAATGGCATGGAAATTCTCATTTATAAAGCACTGTTCCTCAGGGCTTCCCTCCTCTCATTTTCCCTTTGCTTTCTGGTTACTATAGCACTTTGCAAAGGATCAAAGAAGCATTCACACAGCGTATCAATGCATGTCAGTGTTTTCATTTGTAGATGTACAGAATAATGGCATCTTGTTAAAAAAAAAAAAGGTGTGTCCTCAGGAAAAGTGTTGAAAAGACCTTGAAATCAATTATGTTAGTCTTTTTCTGGATCCAATTGTGTTTTGAACAGACAAAAGGCCCTATGACTTTAGAGTCTTCATAGCTGTACTGATGCTGGGTGAGTCCAACTTCGGAATCAAAGAATAAAAAGGAGACATTATGTGACCTATACAAATTCTTCCTCATGAATTTTACCCTAATAGACGTCTTTGAGGTGAGATGATGCGCCCACGTTGAAAGGCTGGCAGCTGGTGGGGTATGGCTTTCGGCCTGGGATCTGCCATTTGATCAAATGCAAAAGTTTTGATCCGGATTAGCTGTCAAAGTCTCTTCCTTTGTGAAAAATGAGGAAGAAGTGCATATTTTGGGAGAGAGTGAAACTTCATATTTTGGTATAAGACCAACCTCTATTGTCCTGGATCTCCCTATTCTTTACAAATTAATGACACTAGGTGATGCTACTGAGAATATCAACTATCAATTCTGCCTTATGAACAGTAATATCAGGTGAGAGCACACAAAGGATTTCATTTTGAAAACCATATTATCGAATCATTGACTCTAGGTGAAGTGGAGCTAAAGAAGAAATTTGCAATTTGTGCTTTTTTTTTGCAGTATGCAGGCCTCTCACTGCTGTGGCCTCTCCCGCTGCAGAGCACAGGCTCCGGACGCACAGGCTCAGCAGCCATGGCTCACGGGCCCAGCCACTCCGCGGCATGTGGGATCTTCCCGGACCAGGGCACGAACCCGTGTCCCCTGCATTGGCAGGCGGACTCTCAACCACTGTGCCACGAGGGAAGCCCTGCAATTTGAAAAATTTTAACATCTCATTTTCTTTTTTCTTTTTTAAAGAAAATGTTGGGAGTAGGAGTTTATTAATTAATTAATTAATTATTGCTGTGTTGGGTCTTCGTTTCTGTGCGAGGGCTCTCTCTAGTTGTGGCAAGCGGGGGTCACTCTTCATCGCAGTGCGTGGGCCTCTCACTATCGCGGCCTCTCTTGTTGCAGAGCACAAGCTCCAGATGCTCAGGCTCAGTAGTTGTGGCTCACGGGCCTAGTTGCTCTGCGGCATGTGGGATCCTCCCAGACCAGAGCTCGAACCCGTGTCCCCTGCATTAGCAGGCAGATTCTCAACCACTGTGCCACCAGGGAAGCCCTCTCATTTTCTTTTAAAGCATTTATGAAGACATTATTTGTTCAGGGAAAAATTCAAGGTACTGTTCAAAATTCTCTATGTTCTCTGAACTTACCTTTTTAGACAGAAAGCTCTGTATAAAGCAGATTTTCAGAGCAATGTGTCAGTGCCCAGAGGCACCAGGCCCTTGGCATGGAGTTCTGTGGAGAGAGATGGGGTGGGAACTGCCCTTCTAGGGGAAATTGCTCCCTCTTTTCCAGTTAGTCAGAAGCTTGATGGAGGAAATAGATTTCAGAAGTTGTTTGAATTATGGAAACGAGAACTTGCTGCGTGGGGTCTGCAGAGCATGCTAGGTGTGAAGTCCAACTTGGGAGAAGTCTTGGGGGAAGTGGGGATGTGATAAAAACTTTAAATGTAATAAGAAACACAAAGGACGCATGGAAGGGTTGTAAGAGAATCGTGTGAGTGAAACAGTGTGGTGGGTGTTCTTTGTCACTCATATGAGACTCTTTCTACCCTCCCTGTTCCGAAGTAACTCTAACATTATTACGCTCAAAGCTACATCAACAGTAATTTTTCAGGATGCTTGAGAACTAGTTCATACACCAAAGTTCTCCAAGAGGGAGGGTGGTAGATTTTTCTTTTCCCTCGTTCAGTCATTTAGCATCTCAATGAAAACTAACGAACGTTTATTGCGAAGCTGTTAGTTACTATACTAGAGATACAAGGGCAAATGAAACAGGTTTGGTCCCCTTAGCTCTGTGGGATGTGTTGATAAGAAAGCCAACGATGAACTCCATCTGCGTTCAGGAAAGAAAGCAGACCCAGAAAAGAGACACCCAGAGAAGGTGAGAGGTTGTATGTCAGCAGATCCTTGAAGGGTTTAACTGATAAAGAAGAGATGAATCTAGAAGGGCTGAGACTTTTTTTAAAAAAATTAGGATTTGACCCCCACACAGCAGTCAGAATAAGAGACAGCAGTGTGAATCCAAAAACACTGCAGTTTTATGGCTGCAAAGATGGAACTGTGGTGACATTTTATACCTTTGGTGCAGCTGAGCAAAGTTGTGGGATATTGAATGAAGATGAAAAACGCTGTCCTGGATGTTGCGAATTTTGATTACTAGCAAGCTAGAGGGCTAATCGCTATGTCTCAGATATTGTTAAAGTAATAGCTAATGGTTATTATTGTCCAGTAGCATCTGAATCCAGCTTAAAAGGGAAGAGCGCTTGCAGCTAAATGTGAAAGCTCCTCACAACCACATGAGATGAAAACAGAAATTTCTATGACTATTGATAGCCATAGATGACAGAGATGATACTTATTACCATAGACAGCTACATTTCTATGTATATCAGAGAGAAAAAAAAATAATGGAAACTTTTGAGAAGCTAATGTACTGACAGGAAATGCCTGAGTTAAAAACACGTTGGTTGGGAGAGGAGACCTTCATTTTTCATTCTGGAGATTAAACGTGGGCAACCACCTTAGGGCTGGGTTTGTGATGCCCCCTCTCCATTTTTAATTTCCATTGTTGTGTCATGCTTAATTAGAGTTTACCGGTATTTCTGGAGTTCATTACTTTGGGAGCATTACTTAAGGAGATTTCCCCAAACCAGAAATCTCAGTAGCTCTTAAATTATTTTTTACTTTTATTTAAATGTGGAAACTAGTTTAAAAAATATCAGCCATTGACAATTCAGGAAACTAAAGTGAAACAAAATGCCTAGATGGAAAAAAATTAATTAGCTTTGACTGAGGTTTATGTTAATGCAAAACATTAACACTGGGTGTTCAGACATTAGGTGGCAGAAGAGAAATTAGAACTTGTTATGTTATATTCTACAATGATCCATCTGCAGAACTTCTGCAACACCTGAACATGGCTAACCCTGAGGTCAGGGACCATGTTACTGCCTTTCTAAGCCCCTCGATACTCCCTGATAAAGGAGATCCCCAGCACTGTGGAGGGAAGTATTTTTAGGGAAAAACAGGAAGGACGTATGATATCAAAAAGTGTTAATAATAGGGGGATAACTCTGAAGAGGGTCAGTGAGAGTAGAAGCATTTCTTTATTTATATTTTTCCATTGGCAGGAGGTACGTGTATTTGTGATGACTCACTCAAACTGATAGCATAGCACTTGTGGAGATTTCTGGCTGTCTAAAATTCCTCATTTTTTAAAGCCTGCTACCCTTCAAGACCCAGGGATCTCAGACAAATTCCACATTTATTCCTTCATCAAAAATGTTATCAACTGAGAATCAGATTTTAGCTAGATGTTGATCTGTGAGGTTTAAATAATTCATACTAACGTGTGTGTGACTAATAGGAAATATCTGCTAATGGATATTTACTCCTTAAAAGGTGAATTTGTCAACCAGATCAAATCTCTAATTAGTAGGATGTGTTTCGTTTTTTTTTTTCATTGTCAGGGAGGATACTTAGTGTGCTTCCCATGCCATCAATACTTGTTCTCTTAAGCTGCTATCTCTAAAGACATTTATTTCCCCTTGTTAATTATTCTATTAGGGAATAAAATTCTTACAGCAAACGTTTAGTAATAAGAATTGCATATATACTTTTGCCTCCCTTTTGTCAACGATATAATAATGTAAAGGATTTTTTTTTGAAAAAAAGAAAAATAGCATTGTCTCATCTTTTAATTTTGAGTATTTTTAATTATGTGACTTTTCCTCCACTTTTTATTCATAGCCATAGACACATTCCGATGTGGTCACAACCATAATAGAGTTTGAGTTATGCTTGAGAAGTCAGTGAGGTAATGTTTGCAAAATGACAGTGTTAATGGACATAATAGCTGGTGTGTGTGGAATTGCAAGCACTGCTAAATACTTTATTCTGCATTTTAAAATTTAGCCCTCACCATGGCACAGTGAAGCAGACAGAATCCTTGTCCTCATTTTCCACTGAGGAAACTGAGATGCTGTGAGGTTAAGTAACTTGCCCAAGTTTACTCAGTTGGTAAGATGGGAAATCAGGCAGCTCGAGGTCAGATCCTATTATTTTTATTAATAAGCCAGACCTGATTTTCCACAACAGTGTGGGCACTGCATGCAATCATTAAACATTTTAAAGTTATTAGGCAAAAAACACATCTGTGTCTTAATTTGCTGTTATTACCAGTGAACTTAAATTTTTCCCTCGTTTGTTGATGAATCCTGCTTTGTTACTTGTGTAAATTGTAGGTTTGCAAACATTTTAAGTAACAAATACAAGCTCAGGAAAGATTGGTATGGTTTTGTGTAAAGTTACCATCAAGGTCAGGACAGTTGGTGTGACATTCTTTCCTCTTGATGGTTTGATTCCACGAATAGAAATGAAAAAATTCTACCTGGGAGAATTCCAGTCATGGCGTCTGACATGTTCACAGGGGTTTAAATAGTTACATATTTAGCATGGAAAGAGAAAGAGAGACAAAATATGTGATTTAATTACAATTGCCGCAATGAATTCTGGGTGGGTCTTGCTTCTCCCACATGCTTTGACCACAATTTTCAGCTTGGCATTGCCTGAAAGCTTGAGGAATGTATTTCCAGTTATTGCCAGGCCACTTCATTGTTCCTCTGTATACATAAACACTGGCCTGTGATTGGAGTGGTCATGCTTGAGCTGTTATCTGAAATCCACTTTTGCTATAAGGACTGATGAATCTGGTTCCTACCGACAGCAGTTTCCATTTACTGTATTAGCTTTCTCTCACTTCAGTGCCGCACAGCTCCAGTTAGGAGAGCAAAACTGTTAAAAGTAGTGGACGTGCTACTCATCACAGATCAAACTGCTCAAGCATCCCATGTCATTGCCATCAGAATCCTTTCTTTTTCCTGCAAGTGGAAAAAGAAGTTAAACAACTTCCAGCGGTTGGAGATACAATACCCCTCTGCGCAGCACAGGTTAAATGGTGAAGTTGCAGATGAATGATTCAGTAGTGTCTGCAGCAAAGCACTTGCCAGAAAGCTTCCTCCTTTCCCCATGCTTCGTCACTCTTCCATGGCTTGGCCTTTCCACCCTTCACCCCTGCCCTGTCATTATCTGCAGATGTTATCTGCCCAGCATATGTTGTAACCTAGAAGTTTCTGAGACTTGTTCCCACCCTGCTCCACTGCCCCTCCCACCAGCCCCTCCGCACCGGGGCGCACAGTCCTTCCAAAGGAAGCACTGAGAACAGAAGACACAGATTGAAACACAAAAGGGCACGAAAAAGTAGCCATTTTATGTTAACATGAGGTATAGGCTATAATCTATCACAACCAGTATTTGATGATAGTTGTTCCAACACAATTTAAAAAGTGAATACTTACCTTATGGGTCTTAAGGAATTTGATTCTATGCAATGGATGGCAAGATAAATTTTTCCTACCTCACGTTTCATAAAAGAGACATTTTTATGCAAGTTGGGACCTGCAGAATACTAATTTTCCAACTTCTCAGTGTCTACCACAATCAAACCATTGTTGCAGCTAAAATTTTTTTAACCACCATTTTCATGGAAGAATGAAGTCTTATAGGTGTAAAAATTAAGAACATTGTACCAAATTGACCTATTATATCAGGATAGAGTAAATATAAACACGGTTACTACCTGATATGAATTATTGGTATAAAGCAAAGACAGTTGCCAACAGCAAACAAAAAGCAGTTATTTCACCCCAAACTGAAAGGTGAAAGTTAAGATGCATAACTTGTATAAATGAAACTTGGAACTGAAAAAGTAAAACCAAGTTGGATGGCTGTGAAAGACAAAAGAGAGAAGATCAATTTGCTAGTCTGTGAAAAATATGGAAGTATCTTTGAGAAGGAAATACTTTAATGCAGTATTTAGTGGGAATGCTAATTTAAAAACTGCTTAATCTGCCCTTACTGCTTTTATTTCTCCAACGAATTAATTTTGTTTTATAATCTTCCTAAATACAGACAAAAAAGGAAAAAAAATGTAAACATGAAAATTATATATCAAGGTATCCTTTTAAAAATCAATGTAAAATGGTCTTTCTGTGCTGACTTAATTAATCTCTTCTGTTTAAGATCATTTCTATCTATAGAAGGAAAAGCATTTTTAAACTCTCAGGAAAGCAGATGACTCTGACATTACCGATCAGTGATGCTGGGTTTTGCAAACCACTCTCCAAATCTCACCTTCTTTCCATTTTCCCAGAGTCATGTTCACAGGGCAGCTGTGACTGAGGCAAGCTGCAGACCCCGGAAGCAACCCACCAGGGTCGCTATAGAGACTGTAATTTGTTCAAAGAAAATCTAAATTAAATTAATCTAAAATACCATTTTAAAGTTTTCTATTTCTTCCAGGCAGCAGCAAGAGTTTTGCTAAAGGCCCATCAAACACAGAGAATTGTTAAATAATATTCGCTTTGATAAAACAAAATTGTCCTGAGAAATCTTTGGAAATATTCCTACCATATGTCTCTCAGATAAGATCACAAGTGTTAAGTAATGTGGTAACTTTTAGCAGGTTAACAATCACAGCTTAAATTTCATAAGATCTCTGGGTAACCTCCATGACCCAGAATCAAAGTCTTTGGTATTTGCTTTCACATACTTCTAAACAATGAGCTCCATTAGCAATTTTCTCAGATATTCTCAAGTAGTTTCATATTTGCAAGCGGTGATCAATTTTGTAAAAACATACATTAGCCATTAAATTGATATTTCCCTTTGGGAAGCATTTTCATAAACATTTACATTTTCTCAAATAAAAGACTTCAGCTCTTTTATCATAATATTGTGGCGAGCCATTTATTGTGAAGCAAGAAAAAAAAAGAATGATGGGATTTGGGCTTAAATACATATAATTTATTTGGATTATTTTGCTCGGTGCAAATAGTGTTCTAAGTGATATTTTGCAAGCTTTCCCTGTTTATTATCTCTGAATCTAGTTTCTTCTTTATTTTCCCACCTCTATCACTAACTTGTTATGTGATCTGGGGCATTTAGCTTAATCCCTTGGGGTCTTAGTTCCCTCAGCTATAGGATGTTGTATGTAGGGATTGACTACTTGGTTGCTAAGATCTTTTCTGGTCTTGAAAATCTTTGACTCTATGGTCTCTATCTTGTAGCAGTCCATTTGTTCTCAGGCACAATCAAGGAACAGTTCAAAAGGAAACGGTACAAGTGTCGCCACCTATAGGTAGAAAATATATTGCCAAAAAGAAAGAATGACATATCCAGGTAAAGAACATCAAAAAAAGAATAGGAATTCATTTAAACCCCTACAAATTCCAAACTCCATCCACAATGATATACCTGAATGTTTCTCTTTTCTTTTCCTTCTTCCAATATTACTGAAGATTTTCATCTATATTATAGATACATAGTTAGCTTTCTTTTCCTTATGTGTATTTAAAAAACTTGGCAGGTTGATCTAGATTTTGAGATTTTACAATGTATGAAAAGTTTCGTGACTTCAACATCATTAAAGGCTTCTGTGAGCTCCATGGGTCTGCTGTTCATGTTAAACCAAATGTCAGGTTAGGCGTTCAAGAAAAAAAGATGAGTACAAACCACCTGGGGGGAAAGTTTGAGTCATTTCCTAATTGAAGATGTTGTGGCTTTATGGATTCAAATTTTAATGAAAACAAAACAAAACCATTGTAGTATTGTTAGCATTAAGATACAGTAGATAAATTGAAGCTCACCTTCAACTCTTCTCTCCACTATGGCTAACAGGAAATCTTCCCGCAAAGAAAAATGAACAATTAGAAGAAGAAGAAGAAGGGAAAAACCTTGATAAATTAAGAAACCATCTACCAGTTAAACTGACACTCCTTATGCAGAGAAAACAATTTCTATTCATGTTATAAAAAATGTGTTAAATCAACTAACATTGCTATAACTTCAAGCAATTAGGGGAATGCTAATAATGATATGAGTCTTCAGCTGTAAATAATTATGCTGCCCCAAGGCTATGCTTTAATTCTTGGCTTGCTGTATCTATAAACAATAATCAAACTGCAAAGCAAGTTGTGTTGTTTTTGTTCACAGTTTGTGAAATGATTTTTATACCCTACAGTGACGCTGATGGCTATTTTGACCTTCAAGAACTCCGGCCTGTGAGGCTAAGAGCTAATGTGTACTTTCATCGATCTGAGTTGGAGACACACAGCGGGTTATAGTGCCTGTTCTCCATGAGTACAAAAGCCGCTGTCGTCAATCAGTGTGTGTTGTGAAAAGGGGGCTTGCTGCTGTGACTCAATAAATGGGGACATTAGGAGGAAATGTTATAATTGCTGCTACCCACATCTTGTTAATGAGTAATGTACAGTTAGACACCATGCAATTGCAGCTAAGCTGTTTATACAATTTATTCTTATGTTGCAACTAACATTTAACATAATGAAGTATCATATTGCGACCATTAAAGTCAAGATTAAGATTTGTTTAATTAGAATTAAGAAAATGTAAAATAGAAAACTACTTTCAAATGTTGGGTATACAGGATGGATTCAGTGGTAGGAAAGGGAAAAAGCGCATGGGGCGCTGGTAGCAGACATTGTATACATAAAATTGTTGGAGGTCTGTTCTTTGGATTTTTTTTTTTTAATGTTCCGGTTGAAAGTCTAGAGAAAACAAAATATAAAGGGCATTAACTTGGCCACGTATAAATCTAGACTGTTACTATTCAGATCGTTAGAGTTGTAGCTTTTAAATTTCAGAATTTACATTACCTCTGGGCTAAACAAATAGTATCTTAAAACACACAACTTATATTACCATCAATGCAAGTTATCAAATGAATTAGGAAGGAAATAAGCCCCTGACTTTGTATAGGAAATGTCATAACTTTGTAAAGCCAAAAGGACATTAAACCTCTACTTTAATTATCTACACGTCCAAACACAGGCACTTATATAATATGATATTTTTACATAAACGGAGGGACAAAACACAGTTAATGGAATGCTTTGAAGAAATATGGCTTGTCCAAATTCATTAAGTGAAACTGCTTCATTTAGGTCACATCATGTTTTCCTCCCCCTTTCTATGTTGTTAAATGTGGAAAAGTTCCAAGGTGCTACCAGAAACGGAATTGTTTGGGATTTTCTCTTTCTGAGAACTGCTTTTTCACCTTCTAATACTCTTATTTCTAAACAACTCAAAAACTCCAGTGTTTTTCCCTAGGTCTGCATTCTGTCCTCAACTTTCTTTGGTTTGGATGAGACTTTCTCCCCTTGTCTCTACAGAATCTGTCAATATTAGGCTATTCCTGTAAATGGAATCCAGTGGAAAGAGTGCTAGGTTTGACACAGGAGATCTGAGTTCTTCAAATCCATGTCCAGAATCTAGTTGTGTGACTTAAGCTGGCATCCGAAATCTCGTGCCCTCATTTCTTCATTAGACAGATGAGGTTAAGTGTATCTGTTCTACCCACCCTAGAAAGTGTAGGGAGAATCTAATGCCCAAATATAACTGAAGACACTGAAAGTTTAATGTGCCAGAGAAAGGGAATTTGTGGTTCAATTCATTGAGATCGACCCATACTGATTTCATCGATTGCAGACTGTACCTTGAAATGGGAGAAAAAACAGGGTCATATTTCTTCTGAGACTACTCAGAAGAAACACTATTATTTTCTTCTTTTCTTGTATCTTACATGCATCTTACTGAGGAGGTTCTCAGTATGAATCAAGTTAACACAAGTCTTTGTTTATAAACTTTAAACCAAATTTCAACGAGCACTGCTGATTATCTCAAAAACAGAGATTGTGGATCCCTTCTTAGCTATTCCTCAACAGAGCTGTAAAATACTATAAATGTAAAAAAGCAAGTGACAATCTGATTTTTGTAGCAATATATAGTCCGAGATCACGGTGTTTGAGAGCTCTATCTGATTGGCTTGCTGTTACAGTATGGTATGTAATTGTTGATGTCAGAATTCTTGGTTTAGTATGGAATTTATTTTTATGGTCTGTTCCCTCCTCCTCCATCATAAATTTAAAGTGACAGATTACTTTTCGTATATACTTAAAACTTTATATAAAATTTGAGTTTATCAACCTGTAGAACCGCTTAAGAACTTCAGCTTACGAATGCAATTAGATTCATTAAATTCATATATTTAATCCTTCAACAGCTATTTATTGAGAGTCCTAATCTGTATCCTGTACTAGATACTGGGTATAAAGAACTCATGAAGAGGTACAGGGAGATTTTGGGGGGAGGGAGTGATTGATGGCTTAGACTTTGGACACGTTATGTTTGAACTTCCTGTGACACTACCGAAAGGACTGGGTCAATTGGTGACATTACAAATTATCATTGTCTTATAACATGGTAAGATCTAGTGACTTTCACGAAGAATTAAAACGTGCACTTTGTGGAAAAATTGACAGTGTTCAAGGTACTGATGTTATACACTAGTTAGCTCCTAATGCTATATGAGTAATTTTTAAAAAGTGGACAATTATTTTTAACTTGGTGATAAATGAAAAATTATGGTCGTTTGAGATAGGATATTAGTATATATTCTAAACCTAATTCACATCTGCATCTGAGTGCAGGAATTTGTTTTAACCTAACTGCTGTTAGTGTTCAAAGCAAGAACTTGCCCTTCCTCCCTTCCTTCCTGCTTCCCTCCTTCCCACCTGGACTCACCTGTCCAGCATGGCAGGCACTAGCCACCTGTGGGTATTGAACACCTGAAATGTGACTAGCACGAATGAGAGACTACATTTGAAATTTTATTTAATTTTAACTGATTGTAACTTAATTTTAAAACCGGAAGCAGTATATAATATTTTCTGCTAAACACAATTTCATTTTTTGGTAGGACTACATTTCTCTTCAATTGTTGAACTGTGTGAGATATCACTGGTGCATTCTAGTGAACATTTTGGGCACGTGCGTTTTTTTCTAGTATAACATAGAAATACATTACTGATCTGGTCTGTGTCAACCGATTGATTCAGCTTGAATTTTTTTTTAAATTTACCAAAGTAGCGTTGTAATATATTTATTTGACTATTTTATGAAGACTGCATGAATTACAGTGATAATGATGTAAATTATAACTGGTAATCACATTGACATACTTATTATTTTAATTATCTTGTAATAAAGGATATTATAGTTAAAAGGTAAGCATGGGCACATTTAAAAAATTCAAGACAAAAGCATGCCACTGATGCAGAACTGAGTGGAGATACAAAAGAACTGGAACAGTAAATGAAAAAAGAGATGGAAGAAGGTGTCGCAAATTTTATCAAGAGTGGCAAATGCAATTTACTGCAGCAGAGCACATCGGAGAAGCTGGTTTGTTTGCTGTGAAAACAAGTTTTTTTAAGATGATAAAGTTGACAATGTAAGGAGACATTTTCTGGCATACGTAGTGAATTTGATAAGAAGTTTCCTCTCAACAGTCAAAAGGAATCAATGAAATTAGGTGCCTGAAAGCAAAATTGAATGTCCAAAAAGCTATTTTTAAGCGATTTCTAACAGTATCTAAGCTTGTAAAATTGACTAGTTTCAAGAGAGCGTGGATTCTTACTCACACACCCAAAGTCTCCATTTTTAGCTGGAGAGATGATAAAAGAAACTATTTCAGTTATGGAAATTTTGTGAGAAGATTATGAGGATAAGACTAAATGATATTTTATACAAAGTAAAGGATCTTCAGTTGAGCTACCAAATAATTGCCTGTAGAATGCAAGACCTTACTAACGATATCAGAGATCAATTTACTCAAAATTTTATAAATTTCAAATACTATTTTTAAGCTTTAGAGGAGTTGTGAGATATAAGACTCTGTCCTTTCAATACTCGGGGTACTTTTTTTTCTCAAAGGACTTCGAAATTTATGAAGAAATGTTGCCAATTCATGGCTTAAAAAAAAATTGAACTGGTGGTGCAGGATGATGGTGCATCCTACATCTATCAAGGAATTACACCTAGATATACAAATTTTAGTTTTTATAATAACTGACACTGTTCCAGTTATGTTAGATAAAAAAATCAAGTTTTGCTGGAATTTTAAAACCAAAGACTGATGGCTCTCTTATTTCTTTGTTCCACTGTACAATACATATTGAAAATATTTGTGCAGGGTTTTCTGAAACAGATTCTATGAAAAATGCCATGGCTATGGTTATGAAAATCATTCCATAGAGATGTGCAAATGCCACGAGTTATCACCAGTTTGTAGAAATGTTGAAAGAAATAGAAGACCCTGAATTTAATGATCTATGTTTTTGTCACTGCTGACTGGCGGAATCACAGAAGCGGTTTACAAAGGTTTACTGCTCTGTAACTCCAGCATAAAGAATGCTCAATGTATTCAATATTCAAGAATCAAAGGCAAAACTAGCAATGTGATTTACACTTTCTCACCAAAAATACACAGCATATAAATGAGCCAGATTTGAAGCTCCAAAGTCACAAAGCAAGCTCATCTGTGACTGCAGTCGGCAGGTACAAGAATTTACATTGAAATCAATAATAATGGCTTCATGATCAATAATAATGATTTTATACATTTTTTTCTAACAAGAATCAATATGCAGAATATTTTAACTGTAATCAACAGCATTATGTACATTGGCTAATGAAACTACAAAAAACTTGCAAAAGCTTTGTTATATTGACAAACAAAGTTGCTTTTCAGTTTTTATAATACCGTTTTTTTTTTTTTTTTTTGCGGTGTGCGGGCCTTTCACTGTTGTGGCCTCTCCCGTTGCAGAGCACAGGATCCGGACGCGCAGGCTCAGTGGCTATAGGCTCACGGGCCCGGCCCCTCCGCGGCATGTGGGATTTTCCTGGACCGGGCACGAACACGTGTCCCCTGCATCGGCAGGAGGACTCTCAACCAATGCGCCACCAGGGAAGCCCTTTAAAATACCTTTTTGAATTCAATGTTAATAATACTGAGTTGACACAAGAGTTAGTGGGTTTACTTGTACAGACATAATTTTGAAATTAATGTGCTTTTGGTTGAAGTCAAATAAGTCTTTTAAATGCGATGAACCAGCCAGTTTTGTTAAAGTGGATACAAACATTATTTAAAAAATGACATTTTTGGGGGGATAGTTGATTCAGTTACTGGAAAATTTTAAGAATGTTTGGAAAATGTGACTATGCAAATCTACTTTTTCAACTATAAATGTTATGAAATCTAAACGTAGTTCAAGTGTTTTCTATGAAAACTAAAATGTGTAAAACACATATCTGATTTTGAACAAAATAAGAATATTAAACAGCTTGCTAATTTAAAAATATTTGATATATGCTGAAATGATAATACTTCAGAAATATTCGGTAAATTACATATATTATTAAAATAATTTTGACCTATTTCTTTATACTTTTAAAAAAAGTGGCTACTAGAAAATTTGCAGTTACATTTGTAACTTACATTTTGTTTCCATTGGACAATGCCGAGCTAAGTAAATCTTACGATTTTTTATTTGTCTTCCCTTATATTGATATCTAGGATTGGCTTAATGAAAAATTCTTCTTCCTTTCTCAGTGAGGAAGACTTCCCAGGGGTCTTTCATGAGTTATTTGGGTTGTAAAAAATTACCTAGTCCATTCTTAATCAGTTTAACCCGTATATTTCATCTGCCAATTAAATTACTATTACCCGTAATACGTGTTCTTGCTTTTCTTTGTTTTGTTCTACTGTATTTATGCTTTTAGATAAAAGATTAAGTCTGTAATTTTTTTCAATATTATGGGCAGATGTGAACACCAAAATGAAATGGATGGTTAAGTAGCACTGGAGAGTTTGGTCTTTGATGTGTGCATCTAGACCTGGTTTAATATTTGATTATATGATTGAAACTCTATTCCCCTCTACTTACTTGAGTGTATGAATCATAACATATAATCATATTTTCTTCTCTATCACAGTAAATAGGTCATTTGTGATTTGAACTAGATACATCTCGACCATGTACCATTTTTAGATTTACCATGTAATTATCAACTATTTCACTCTCCATGTGTCTTCTGCATAGTGTTAGCTGAGAATAGATGGCAGGCTTGCATCTAGATCTATGAACGCTAACCCACAAGTAAGTTTGTAGACCGTTGGTAGTGATTATCTCATTGGGATTTGGGAAAGTCTTGGAGAGAATAAATCTACGATTGTTTTTTCCTTGAGTTCAGTCTCTAACTTTGTCATCAGTGGAATTACAGGTCTGATTCTGATTAGACAGCCTTGTTGTCCTTGCTAGGGTAGGGATGAACCACAATGAATACCTAGATGGCATTCCTTGAATACATTTCTTCTTAATGTTTTATGTTCTCTGTCAACTGACCAGTGAGATTGTAGAAGGAAAGCTAGGAGCTTCTGATAGTCAAATTTTTTAATGGAGGGAATTAACAGATTGGAGACACATCTTGATAAAAAGAAAGTATTTGGAATGATAGCGAGATCAGAGTACCAGATTGGCAGAAAGAATCCGCCAATCATAAAGTGGTGGATCAGCAAAGGGAAGGAATGAAACTTAGCACGAAGCAATGGGAGCATTTACTGTACAGTGAATTGAGTCTCTTATTGAAGGATATGCATTATTTCAGACATCAAACTGCTGTTGACTGGGGTTGAGAGTCACAACTGCCACAAGAGAAGACAGCAATTGCAGTAGACCACGAGGTTACTGTACAATTGTCCATAAATTTTCTGTTGTCAATAAGCAATGCAAATATAGTTACACTTCTCTTTTCTATACATGACTCAGGATGTAGTTGCATTCAATGACTTTGTTTTCTCCTTGATATTACTGTGGCTAATTTAAACCTGGCTTAATCTCCATAAAAACATGTTGTGAGGAGAGGGCAAGACCTGAACTCCTCTAGAACTCTTGGGGATGTCCTCGGGTAATATCTACTTTGTCAACTCATTAATGTCTTGGCCAGTATGGTACTACTGTCATCTTCATGACCTTTGTGGTTGAAGAGCTCATTTTCTTCATAAGTGGTTGTAACCTCGTTTACCCTCCACTCTTCCTTCTCTATTCTCTTCTATTCTTTTCCCTACCCTTCCTCTCTTTCTTCCAGCCAACATTTTGTAAACGCTCAATAAATGACAAAGCTGGTGATGGTCATGTTGTCCTTGCCCTCAAGGGACTCTGTGAAGTGGAGGAGACACATGAAAACCCACAAATACTGTAATATTGAAAGTGGTATGATTATTGTGTTCACACAATGATGGTGGGGGGGCATGTGAGAAGAAATCTTTATTCTACCTTGAGAATCACATCAACAAAGACTTGATGTTTGAGCAGAGTCTCAAATGATGTCCAGGAGTTTGCCAAGTATATAAGGTGGGTGAATGCAGTCTAGAGAGAAGGAACAACATGGGAAGAGGTTAAAAAAAAAACACAGTTATAAGAGGTACAGAATGGCCAGAGCCTTGGATGTGGGAGAGGAGGCTTGAAAAACAGGCCTGGGTCACTGAAGCATCTTATAAACCATGCTAAGGTATGAGGTCTTGGGTATGTTGGTGGGAGCAGTATGGTGAAGTTTTAAGCAGAGGAGTGACTTATCACACAGGTGTTTTAGAAAAGCATTCCTGGAGAAGTGTGTGAATTAATTGGAGGGGCAGGCAGAGGACATGGACAGACTGTAAACAGGGGCCATTTGGCCAGGCCAGGATTCACACTAAGAGCAGTGGTGTGCTTGTCTAAATGGTTAGCAACCTGTTCTCAAAAAAACAGCTCTAACTTTTAGCATTTGTTGATTTTTATGGTGTTAATATTCTCACCATAGTCTATTTGAACTTATGAACATGATGTGCCATTATATAGTGTTTCCACCAGACACAACAGAGGTAAAATGATCTCAGGAACAAAGGCAGGTAGGTATTATTTGAGTCAAGTTGGTGAACATTCTAGCCAGAACAGCATGGTTGGAAGCTGAGGGAATTGAAGAAACTGAAAGACATTCAGCATGACTGTAGATTAGATGTCAAGGAATGAAACATTTGGGGGTACAAACGGAGAGATAAGTGTGATCAAGCAGGGCAAAGGAGGTAATAAATTTGGATTTGATCCAAATAATAAGGGTAATAAGCAGCCATATATGTGTTTTAAGTGCAGGAGTAACGCTTACCCCGTTCTGGACAGTCACCAGGGACAGGGGGCTTGGATCATGACTGGGAGAGTTCAGGCAGCCGTCCAGTAATCTAGGCAGGAGGTGATGGGAGATGATGCAGGGAATTGACCGAGGAGAGAGAAAAGGGAAAGGATTTGAGAGATAAAATGCAGATGTGACAGGAGTTGGTACTGATTGCATTTAAAGATGAGGGAGAAGGATTTTGAGGTGCTTATGCATGCAACATCTAAGTTGACATTTTCTACCGGAAGATGGAGATGTGGGTCAGGTGTTCCACAGATAAGTTGTGTCTGGAAACATGGACTGAGTGTTGTCAATATGCAGCTGGTATTTGAGGCTCGGGTTAGGGATAAAGTCATTCGTGGGGACTGTGTAGTGGGAAAAGGAGGACCACCATCAGAAGTTCAAGAAGATTAGGAAAGACTAGCATTTAAGGAGGGACAATCTGACTCGTTTTGTGCCAGGGAAGATCAAGCTAATACAGTGATAAGAATCCTGTCTTCTTGACACCTTACTGATTCTGTGTCTCTCTTGACCCTGATCTACATGAACGAAATGGAGTAAAAAAATTGCCTGAAGTCCTCCCTGGGGTTGCTTTTAAGATGCTGACCATTACCTTGTTTTCATGAACAATATTTTCCCCGATGTCCACATAGGCATAATCAATTTTTTAAAAACCTTAATTGAACACCTACTATGTGCAAGGCCGTATGTTGAAGAGAAGAACATACAAGTAAAGTTTTGGTAGCCATTTAGTTCAATGTACAGACTCTATAGTTGAAGCCTGTAGAAGCCTATAGCTGCACCACTGGTGAAAAGTGTGGTGCCGTCCATGTAACCATTAACATCTTTAAATACCTGCTGCATGTGATGCTATAAGAAGGGGAATTTTGTAATCAACTCTCATTGGCTCACATCTTTCTTCTCTTTCTTTCCCTTTTTCTTAACCTTCATCTTTTTATTTTCCTTTTTTAAAAAATCATCTTCATAGTCTCATACATACATAAACCATGGCGAGGGAGAAGCTTTTTGGTCAAGAAATCATAGAAGTATTGACATTGCTCCCTGCTAGACTCAGTAGTCCTCTATGAGTTAAGAAGAAAGAGTGGACATCATTATCTAATGTGCACAGTGAGGAACAGAAGCTGGGAAATCCATGCGTTTTGATTTTAAGTCTAGCTCTGGATTTGAAACTACAATTGTTTAAAGACCCCTTTGAAATAAATGTGTTTTCATCAGGGGTTCCTTATTAAAGGCCACACATCTAGGAAAGGATGTTTTATGTTAGCTTTGTTGAAGAGCTAAAGGAGCTTCATGGAGAGCTATTCCTTCTCGCATCTTAGACATGAGGAAACCATGAGTGAGGGTAGCGTTTGTCTATCCCCTGTCACCGCTACAAACTCGCTCTCTCTCTCTGCCAAGGGATGCCCTGTGACCTTACATGAGGAATTAATAAATGGACAGAAATAGACTAACAAGCTAATTATCACATATCTATTACATTCGTCAAACGGGTTCGACATGAACTTTGGAACACTTCTAAATAATACACCAGAACAAATAACACCTAGTAATCGGCCAGCATCCTAGAAATCCTGTGTTCTCACACACACGACTTCATGGAACCTCAGAATGATCTAGTGAGTTAAATCAGGAATCATTGTCCCATTTCATGATGAGTAAATTAAGACTCAGAATGGTTATCGTGTGTCAAAGAGGGACAGAACTAATGAATAGGATGGGAGCTTGCACTTTCCATTTTCACTCAGAAGTCGGGAAAGGGAAGTGAAGTACTCATTTAATATAAAGATTTCTGTTTAGGCTCTTGTTAGGTGCAGCCAGCGGAATTATAACTGTTACTTAATCGTGGCTGCATTAAGTTTTAAAAACTACAAGGTATTTGGGTCCTTTCTGAATTTTCTATCCCCAACAATGCTGTCCATGGCTAAGAAAGGTGGCAATAAAGAGTTAAAGTGAAAAAGAAAACACAGTGATCTGAAATATTGAACCAAGGCTATACAAACAATGTCCATAGAAGAGCAATTTTTAAATTCCAGAGGGCGGATGACAACTGACTCGTGCAATTGCTGATCACTAATTAAGCATTCTCTTTTTTAATAGCCTCCTTCACAGGCAAAATTCCATGGCTGCTGGATTTGAAGCCAGTCCACACCAATCAATATCAATCTGCTGACAAATGTTATTAAATATCTCTTTGATTCCTATTTACAACTAAGAAAATAATTTCACAGCCAAGGGATTGTAAATGTGTGAAAAGAGCCTCTGACAGCATACCTCACTCACTGTCTATAGCCCTGCGTCTGGGTGCTCAAGCCAGGAGACTAAGATAAAGGACATAATTAAGGAAACATATGAAGGCTGGCAGTGGGCTGGAGATTAATTAGCTGTGCGTCAATAATCTCATCAATATCCGATTAACAAATGACACATTGCCCAATGAAACATATTGATTCATGCACACTCCTCACTGTTAATAAATTGAAGCTGCTTTGCTAAATGAGAAAGTTGACAAAATAATGGGCTGCTAATACTGCCCTGCTATTGTGATAAAAAACATAAAATTAGCCTGAAATATACAGTACTTAATTTAGGAGGACTGTCACTCCATTTATGAAGCTTGTTAATGAATGACAAGAAAAGGGAAAGGAATGTTATGGATAAGTTACTCAAAAGGGCTAGGAGAATTTCCAAAGGGCAGACATTTGAAAAGTACAACATGCATAGAGATGGCCCTAAGCCTGAATACGTTTCTCAGTTGGTGTGTATGAAAAAAGTTTTGCTTGTTTGTTTTTAAGGATACCTTACTAATAACAAGAGAATTGTCTTAAATTTTGGAAGTAACTCTTTAAAATTTATCCATATGAGATTACATTGTATCAAGGAGTGTTGTTTTTAATCTGTTTTAAGGAATGAAGAGCAACTGATTTTTTAAAACTTATTTTAATACAATTTTAAAGGTTACACTCCATTTACAGTTATTACAAAATATTGGCTGTATTCTCTGTGTTGTGCAATACATCCTTGAGCCTGTCTTACACCCAGTAGTTTGTACCTCCTTTTCCTCTACCCCTATACTGCCCCTCCTCCTACAGGTAACCACTAGTTTGCTCTCTGTATCTCTGAGTCTGCTTCTTTTTTATTTTATTCATTAGTTTGTTGTATTTCTTAGATTCTACATATAAGTGATATCATACAGTGTTTGTCTTCCTCTGTCTGACTTATTTCGCTAGCATTATGCCCTCCAAGTCCATCAGCTGGTTTTAAACAAATCTGATCACAGGTAAGCCTATGTGAAGTGGAGTGTGTGTGTGTGTGTGTGTGTGTGTGTGTGTGTGTGTATACTTCTTCATGTAAACCATTAGGCAGTAATTGCTTTGTCTGCCTCATGGCATCGCCATTGGTGGTCCCCATTATAACGCACGCCAGTATTGTTCTCCCTTCTCACCTGTGTACACTTGCTCCTCTCTGAGCCCATTTTCCGAGTTAAGCAATTTCCAAACCAGGCGAATCCATCATGCTGCTGTGAAGGCTAGAGCAATTATAATTTATTTTTCTCTGTAGTCCATGACAGAGAGGCAGTAATAGGTTGAGCAGGAAGGGAACAAAGTGATAATGGTGGAGGTGAGGGCTCAATATATGTGGACGACCTACTGAGACTGTGGTCAGGAAAGGCGAACCGCCCCGCAGGTGGGTGAGAAGAGAAGGCTCTGCTAAGGATGGGCTGTCCCCATCTCTCCACAGCCATTGAGACCACAGCTTCTGACACTGGGACTCTCCTGGAACGTCCCCAGGAGCCCTGGTGTACGAGGACCCCCTTTGAGGACAGACTGTTTAAGAGTACGGAAACATCTGCTTGCAGAAAATGTTTTCTCCAAACACACAGTCCCAAGAAAATGCAACAAGGAAAGGAATTTTAGGAGCCCATCAACTCCTGCGGGTCATTAGGGCATTACCATGGAGGACAGCTTGACTTAACGAGAAGCTTATTACCCCAACTTTTTAGGTAACTGGATCCCCCCGCCTTCTGCCACAATTTGCACTTCTAGGAGAAAGAGACATACGGTAAGTGGCTCTCAGAGACGTATTAGGGCTTTAGTATTAGGATGTAACCCGGGCATTTCAGACTGTGCTCAATCTCCTGTCATGTCTGCCCCGAATTCCTAGATGTTCAGAATCCAAATCCCTCATTGAGAACCAGAGACATTTCAACATCAGGAATCTTTAAAGAAAAATCAAAACGGGAACACGATATACGGAGGCTCGGGAAACTTGAGTTAAAACTCTACGTTGCTATGAAGTAGCTGTGGAGCTTGAACAATTACTCAACTCTCCTGTGCCTCAGATTCTTTATCTATAAATGAGAGATTGGACTAGACGTTCTCTGACGTTCCTTAGAGCACTTGGAGCACCATCAAGACATATGTCCATATCTGTGTGTTGAATAAGGTCGAAATGAGTTTCAGTACAACAATTATTGAAAAAAATAAAATAGGCTTTTCCATATCAAACTCACCAGAATTCCCTGTTCTTAGTAACTCTGATGTTCAAGGCATGACTATTTAGTCTCTTACGGGGGTGTCTGGTATCAGCCTCTGCAGCTTCTCAGGGTGTCCCTGTCTTGATAAGTAGTTTGGAGAGAAGCTGGGTCATTAAGTTGCATGAACTCTAATTAGTGATCAGAAGGAAATATAAATCAATAATTTTCATTAGACATCCTGAGAAATGTTGAAACCCATTTCCTCAAAGTCCAAGCTTTTCCTTTGGAACAAAGTAGCATGTGTGGGAACGGAGTTTCTTTTTTTAAGGTCTCTAGAATACAAATGAGCTCATTTCTTTTATCTGGGGTCTACAGAAGAGAGGTTTATATTGTGAGAATGAGTTCTTAAGAATGAAATGTTTTCAAAAAATAAAAACGAGGCATTGCTAATGTTGGAAACGTATGTCAGTAGGGGAGATAGTTTTGTGTAAGAGATCCCTTGCTTTTGTCCCCCCTGCATTCCTAAAACCAGTCTTGACTCTGTGACAGTTTTAATGAAAAATAATGCCAACTAGTGTCTATATCTTACATTAGTGAGCTCTTTCTACATAGCAGGCACTTTATATCCACTATATTAATTAACTCACAACAATACCATGTGTTAAAAATAACATGTGACCTCTGAGGAGAAAGCTGAAGCTCAGAGAGGTTAAGTAACTTGCTCAGCATCACCCAGAGGTAATTGTTAGACCTGAGTCTAGATGGTCTGATTCCAAAGCCTGCAACTTTAAGCACTATGGGATTCTGCCTTCAGTACAGAGTGTTTGCCTAGAGCCTGGCAGGGACCTGCCAGTAATAGACACTAACCACAGGTGGTTTAGTGAGATGCCAATCTTCACATCTTCAGTGGATCACATTCTCTCGAGACCAAACTCTTCGCTAGGAGCGTGCTCCCTAATCTCTAACAGGATGAGTTAGTATGTAAAAAGGCACTTACCCTGCCAATATTTTGTCACGAAATGTACCATCACGATAAAAATATCTGGGCTCTTGTTCTACTTCTGGCCTTTGAAAAGCTGTGAGGGCAGACAAACTAGGACAATTCAGTGCAGTGCATGGTGAGCACTGAGGTGATTCGAATTCCTTGCAGCATCTGCCAGGTTAACGTGGGCCCCATGTTTCCCTCCACATCAATTTCAGTCCCTGGATGAGGGTTATTCAAGGGGTTTCGCACGCAGCTGCTCTGTTGGCCGCTCCAATATAACTTGTGCTGGTGAGTCAGATTTCATGCCCAATTAGGATACAAGGGGAAAGCTTCCCTTGTGTAAAGGACACAGCTGCTCTAGAATAGCAGCTTCAAGATGCTCAGAACAGTCTCACGAGTCTGGATTCCTCATCCTTTTCTGTAGGCACAGAGGGATAGAAGTAAGGAAATCTTTTATTCCTTGGCCTCAAGCCTATGCAATTTTTAATATATATAGTTTATATATTTACATAGCTTAATATAGAGTTTATATATTTGTATAATTTAATATAGTTTGTATATGCACATATATGTACACATATATATCTTCAGCTAAACGTATACACCACATAAATAAATATTTAATTTTTAAATAAATTTTTAAACAAATAGTAAATATTTGTTTATATATTGTGCGTATGTTTGTACATGGATGTGTTTGTGTATATGTATCTGTGGATCCAGCTATCTATTTATAGTTGTTTTTGTTTTATTGCCATGCTCATGAAACTCATACACACACATATATATATATACATATATATCTCTTAGGCTATACACACACATATCACATAACTATATATAACCTGTATATTAGTCTATATAGTAGGTGTATGTGTCTGTCTATGTATATATGTGTTTCTGTGTTTCTGTGTATTATGTATTATTGCCATACTCATACAACTACATCAAACACCTTCCCCAAGGAGTAGGTGAAGGGAGGCTTTTTTAAAAAAAAAATTTATTTACGTGACTGTGCTGGGTGTTAGTTGCGGCACATGGGATCTTCACTGCGGTGTGCAGGATCTTTTTACTTGTGGCATGCGGGATCTTTAGTTGAACATGCGGCATGTGGGATCTAGCTCCCCGACCGGGGATTGAACCCGGGCCCTCTGCATTGGGAGCATTGAGTCTTAACCATTGGACCTCCAGGGAAGTCCCTGAAGGGAGGATTAAAGTAAGGAATACTGATCTTGCAAACCATGCTTGAGATGTTTGATATTCATTTTTACCTTACCTCAAAATCCAAAAGCCAAAATATGAAATGTTTTCAGATAAATTACTGCCCTTGCCCATTCTTTCATCCTGGAACTGTGGATAGAAAAGTGTTCTAGTGCCTGAATTATCTATGTTACTGATATTGATCAAATTCACCCAATTTCAACTTTACTTTCCGTCTAATATAGCCAATGGAAACATGGTCTTAATTTTGCTCAAGGCTTCAAGACTTTTTTTTTCTCTGTAGAATTTCCTTCTGCTTCTATTCTCGTTCACTGGTCATTCTAGTAACGTGCCATGATTTCATTTCCATTTTTCCATTGTTCCCACCACCCACATCCAGCTGGTTATCAAGTCCTGGCTTTTAGTCCTACCTGAAACGTTTTTGAACCCTTTGGTTACTTGCTTCCCTACCATCATTTTCCTAGTTTAGTCACCATTTCCTGCCTGGAGTATTAGTATTTCTAGAACCCGGTTTTTACCTTCTTCCTCCTTTAAGACAAGCTCTGCACTTGTAGCCAATTCACATATAAGTATCATTTGCTGGGCACCTACTAATTCAGATCACTTAATCCTCAAAGCAACTCCATGAAATATAATTTCACATATGGGGAAATTGGCTCAGGAGAAACGGGTTCCTTGATTCCAAAAGCAGTGTTCTTTCCTCTGTGCAATGTGCTTCTAAAACATGGATCTAATCCACATCTCTTTCAAAGTGTTGGTCCCTCCCTCTTGCCCATAGGATAAACTTTAGGCTGCCTAGAATGGTTCGCGGGACCCTTTACAATCTGCCTTTATGGTTCCTTTAGGACTCATCCTCTTCACCATCATTCACACCACGGTCTGAGTGTACTTGTTCCTTGACAGTACTTGACGTTAGTAAAATGTTCATGTGCTTTTAAGCGTTGATGCTTTTGTTCAAGCTATTTCCTTTGCATGCAATGCCCTTGCCTCCCTGGTCCACGCATGAAATTCTTGTCAATTTTCAGAAGCGTCTAACAGGACACCACCTCTTTAAAGCTGCCTTTTATTCTCCCAAATAGAACTATCTGCTTCTTTGTCTGCATTCATCTGATTCTTTGGTTATGTCACAATTATGATCCCATCACATTATTTTTCATTTAATAATAGGAAAATGGCTGAATAAACAATTGCATGTTCATTAAATGGTAGGGTGTGTATACATTAAAATATATTTTCAAAAAATATTGTATGATTTGGGAAAATAATGTTAAGTGAAAAAGTAGAATGCAAAATCGAATTACAAAAATTTGCCAATTTGTAATTATATAAATAGAAACCATAAGAGAAAGAACATACAAATACTAATTTACCAAAACAGTGGTTATCTCCAGATGGTGGGATTAACGATGATTTGCATTTTGTCCTGTGAGGTCTTTTGCATTTTCTAATTTTCCTTTATCAACAGGTATTACTTTAATAATCAGGAAAAATTATTATTATTTTTTCACTTGGGTAGGGTCTCCCTGCTTTAGATAGCTATATAATAATACCTAAAATGGTTGTTTAGTGCAAGATATAAAAAAGTCAGATGATTAACTGAGTATATCTGAATCCACACTATGTTTTTAAAACCAGCTTTTTGGTAGAAAAATAAAATACCATAATAATAATTAAAAAGTAATTAAAATAATCCAGAAGAATAAAAAGGGGAAAAAAGAAGAGTTTTCCTACCTCTCTCCTCCTTCACATCCAGACTCGCAGCATTCACATCCAAGGTAACTAATTGTATCAGTCAGCTAAGTAATGCAGTGGTAACAAACAATCCCTATATCTTGGTGATTTACAAACATACAAGTTTACATTTGCTTGTACAACATGTCCAGCGCAGATTGGCTGCAGCCTTCTATCACATCTTTCTTCTAAAGCTCAGGCTGAAGGAAAGTGCAGCCAGAAACTCCCAGAACTGGGTCCTCTAATGAGTTAGACCTAGGGCTGGGTCACTTCTTGCTGGGCTCTAAGGGTAGCTTGGCATTTATTTTTAACATAAGTATATATGCAGCCAATTATAAAAACTATATTGTTGAACTGACTGATTTCATTTCCTTTTCACTAGGAGCTTGGTGAGGTTTTTAACTAATGTTGCTTAAGGGATTGTCTTATTTCAGATTTCTATTCTTTCAGCTTCTAAGTTCTGCTGACACTCCATAAAATGTGTTCAAACATTTACTGTGTCTCACTGGTCTGTGCTAAGATGACCACTTCCCTTTTTTTCCTGCTTCTTGTCAGTGTTTACAGGGAATTCTTGCACTCTGCAGCTGCAATTGCTCAAAGCTCAGTGTTCAGTGAAGATGCCCTCATCAACCATATGTAAGGAAGACTGCAGTTCTCAAATTAATGGGTGTCAGCTATTGCCTTTGGAAACCAGCATTGTTTCATTTGCACTGTGTTTTCCTCTGCCTTAGCTTTTAATGTTCTGCCTCACATGCTTGTAAAATGACTAGTTTAAAATCTTGATTTATTTTGGCAGATAGGACAGAATCCAGATTTAGACTGACCTTCGAAAGGCTCCTTCACAGGGAGGGCAATGCATGTGGTAATACTTCCTATGCAGGCCTGTTAAATATGCCATGGGTCTTATTGCCTAACTATTTTGGTGAGGCAGCACAGTGGATTCTGTAATCAGACTGTCTGAGGTTAGAGCTTGCTGTGGCTAAAGTGCTGGCCATGTGTCCTTGGAAAATTAATTTAACTCTATTCCTGAGTTTTCTCAGTGGTTACATGGGGACGATAATCATAGTTACCTTATGTGGTTATTGTGAGGATTGAGTAATTTGATGTGGGTGAAATACTTAGCTCTATGGGATATGGTAAGCATCCAATAATGTGAAATTCTTATTCTGATTATTTTATGTCCATTGTGTTGGCTACTATTTTAGGCAAAATCAATTTATGTTGTTTGGTTAAAGGGAATCAACAAGTTAAAATTGGAGGGGGCTATGTGAGCTCCGTATAAAGACATTTTCTCACAAAGAGAACTAGCAAATAATGGAATGAGTTAGCCCTCAAAATAGTGGACACGGTCATTGGACATGATCAGGCAGAGTCGGAAGAGTGCTACTCTGTAAAATTAAATCTCAAACCAACAAAATGCAATCATTATTTGCTGAGTTGTTATTAATAGTGCATTTTTATTATGTTTCTAAGTATTCTCTTTCTGTATCATAATTTAGAAATGTTTATGTATGGTACAGAGCTTTCATCTTTGTTCACTGCTCATGCAGCCTACGTAGTCTATTTTATATATCTACAATGGAGTCAGATAACATCAATATGTGAATTGCAGGTTAAAGAGAGAAACTATAGCTAAAAAAATAAGGAAGGTGGAAATTAGATTTGAATTCGTATAGTTTTGAAGTAAGTTACACAGCACTGGTTTCCTATAGTCTTCTGGAATGAGGTCCATTCTTCTGGAGGTTGCTTCAAATAACAGATTTTAAAACAGAAAGGCCAATTCATTGTCCTGGTGTGAGTGTGTATATATAAATGTGTGTATATATATATACACATACATATGTAATGTCATACATACAATGTATATCTTGCCACTTTTCTTTTAAGATTGGTATAAAGTTTAAGAAAATAAATAATTATATATATATGTATTTTGACTGTATACAATAATTTCTACCCCTTTATTTCTGGATTCCATATCCTCTTAGCGTTTATATTTACTAATTATTTTACAATGTTATTTTGTATATATTGTTTCATGGTCATTCTCTTTGGCTTGTGGCTGGGTGGGAGAGGGTTAGAACTAAACCATGAGACCTTCGAGAGTAGCAAACGCATCCTCTGTTTCTTTTTACCTCCCTCTTCTCCCCTAACTTCTTCCATTGTCATGTACTTAGTATATTGTCAAACTACCGTAGGCAATCAATAGATGTTTACCAAATGACTATTAGCAGACTCATTATCAAATGGAAACAAATAAACAAGGCTAATAGTTTGTAAAATTCTTCCAACCATCTGTCATTCAAATTGTTTGTTCCCAGATCTTAAGAAGGCAATGCTCTAACCACTGGGTTAATGGTTAGAGGGATAAAAGGTAAATAATGAAAATCCCACTTTTTCTGCTTTTCTAAGCTAAAAATAAATTATTCCCAGTCATTTGGTTCCAAGAGGTAATTTCATTTAAAGAACCTGCCGGTGTCTCCACGTCTACAGAATCACTGTGTAAATTCAAGGTTAAAAATCATATAAACTGGGCTTCCCTGGTGGCGCAGTGGTTGAAAGTCCGCCTGCCGATGCAGGGAACACGGGTTCGTGCCCCGGTCTGGGAGGATCCCACATGCTGCGGAGCGCCTGGGCCGGTGAGCCATGGCCGCTGAGCCTGCGTGTCCGGAGCCTGTGCTCCACAACGGGAGAGGCCACAACAGTGAGAGGCCCGCGTACCGCAAAGAAAAAAAAATTCATATAAACTACATGCTTAGGCTGGACATAAATAATGAAAGGATAATTTTAAAAGAGCAGTCTAACCACATGCATGCCACTTAAAGTCAGGCTAGAGGGCTCTCCATATTCCTGTCAAATGGCAGTTTGGAAGAATCTTTTTCTTTAAATGTTAGCTAGTTGAATATCCACTTTCTTTTGACCCATACAATTCTACTGAATGGTGTATTTATTGCTAATCTTAGCTGAGCACATACTACGTGCCAGGAACTGTTTCGAGTTTTTGCTTGAGCAGTGCCATCATGATGGGCATGAGCTGTCTCACAGCAATCATGTGAGGTAGGCAAGGTTGCTGTTCTCTTTTTATAGGTGCAGGAACTAAGACACCAAGAAGTCAAATAACTTGCCTTAGGGCACTCACCTAAGAAAGGGATAGAATAGGAATTTGAATTAAGGCAACCAGATTCCAAAGTGTATGCTCTGGACATTATATTATATGGTCTTCCGCTTTACAGATAGTTCTATGAAACAAAATAGTCTTTAAAAGGTCCACATTAGTCTCAAAATCAAATGTGCTCTTCTCCCATTGTGTTTTTAGCAGGGTGAGCAATTTACCTCTGGTACAGTCAAAAGTGCAAAGAAGATAGTTTCATTATTTTTCAGAGCTAATATAATATTCTTCATGAGCCCCACTGTTTTGGGTAGTGGAGAAAATGAAATTAAATTTAATTTGGTAAACCTAGCAAAACTTTAAGCAGCCTCTTGGGTAGTTCAATCATTCTTGGACAAGTTAGTTTTTCATTTACTCTTTCCTTCCTCCTATTCACCTTCAACGTGGGTTTGGGGGGTTTGGAGAAATGGCATGTTATGGTGGAGTTGGTCTTTAGAGGTGGGAGAGCTGATGTCCCCTGGGGTGTAGTTTGTCTGGCTCTGTTCCTGAGGACTCTGCACATCTGCTCTGATATCTACAGTGATGTGTGGTCTCTCCTCCCTTGACTTGGCCAAACCTGATGTACTTCGTTAATGTGGCCCCATATCAACTCTCTCGGCACTGTACTATCTCACTGGGAAACCCCTGGTAACCCCCAGTTGATTGATGATTGATCACCCTTGTCTCCATGGTCCCTTTACCCTGTTACTAAAACAACTTCGTCCGAAAAGCTTTGCAACCAGACCCAGTGATCAACGCTCCACCCCTGAAAAATACAAGCAGGAATTTCAGGGTCACAGACACACAACGTGAGGACTAAGTATGACACAGGAGTGATAAATTAGGCTTTTCTCCATGCCTAATGATGGCTCCTTTGAGCTGTGGGGATAACACCGGGCAAGTTGGTTAATGGAACAATAACACCCTTGTTTTTCTCTTTTCTCTCATCCTGTATAAAATGCTTCTCCTTTCTGAGGCTTAGGACCTGATATGGCACAGGATTTCCCTACTTCTTTGGCCTCTTTCTCCTAGAAAGCGTGACCTTTTTCAATGTTTTGACCCAGGTGGACCAGTTTCCTAGGTCATAGCTTCCTTCCTTCCCCTCCCCCTTTTCCAGTTTATTTAACAAACATTGAATTGTAGGCCAGTTACTCTGCTAGACACTTACAAATATTAGCTCATTTAGTTGAATTCACATCATCCTTGGAACATCGCTATGAGATAAATAGTATTAGCCTTCCTCTGCAGAAGAGGCTGTTGAGACACAGAAAGTCAAGTAAATTTCCCAAAGCCACACAGCTGCGATGTGGCACAGCCAGGACTCAAACCTCCACAGGCCTGGGGTCCAGGCTTCTCGTCATCACTCTCCACTGACTCTCATACAAAATAATGGCAGATGTGGCCAGGCAGAGAGGAACTGGATTAGTGATAAGGAAACAGAAACTTGAAATGACATCAAAAATATTTTATCCATGACATGTTCATAAGTTTGAATTAGCCTCACTTGGAAGAATAGGTCTGAAATGAAAAGAAATCACCCAAAGAAGTCTTGAGTTAAGTAAATATTTTAACTGCCAACAACTTTTCTAGACTTCAGCTGAAAGAGAAGTGATCTCTATAGGTATATGCTTGAATTCCATTATTATAACGTGCAGGCTTGCTAGTAGCTACAGTGAAATAATTTTGTTTTTTTTTTGTAGGTGTGTAGGGTAGAGAGTTTGGCTATGTATATATGTATATACATATATACATATATGTATATGTATATGGCCATATACATTTTTGTCTTTTGATTAGGTATATAAGATATATTTAGTAGTTATTAATAATGGTAATTAAAATCACTATGAGCTGTTAATAACACAATGGTATGACAAAATAACAAAAAGTAATAATTTAGTGTGATATTTATCCAATTCATTCCTCTTCAGAAAGACTTGAGTTGAGCATAATGCCAAATTTCCTTTTTTTTTAATGAATATTTTTATTGGAGTATAGTATATACAATGTTGTGTTAGTTTCTGCTGTGCAGCAAAGTGTGTCAGTTATACATACACGTATATCCACTCTTTTTTGGTTGACATATACACACATGACTATATACAGAATAGATAACTAATAAGAACCTACTAACTAGCACAGGGAACTCTATTCAATACTCTGTAATGACCTATATGGGAATATGTATAAGGTTTGATTTAAGTACTCTCAGAAGACCCATCTATCTCTAAATATTTCCCTCATGGATGAAAGTCCTTAACTTTACGTAAACTTCCTCTGCTTAAGAATTTACTTGGAGCAGGTGAGAGCTGATTTTGGAGTATGAGGGATTTGAAAGCCAACAAGCCAGTGTGATGTGATACAACTGGGATCTGGGGCTTTATATAAGAGAAAAGCAACTGGCACCTGTATGCTGGGAGAGAGAGCATTGTGATGTATTACGGTTGAATCATAAAAATTGCCGAAATTCACTCTTTTTTGACCTACAAAAATGTCAGTCTCGTACAGTTCAAACTCAAGAAGAGATCTGGAAATTTAGATTCATTTTGAAATGTTGCCTAGTATTAACTTAGACCTAACCTAAACTCTAATTCTACCCAATCCTTCTCTACCCTAACACTCGAATAGAAGTGAAAAATGACTCCAGGCAAATATTTATTTTCAACGTTTTAACTTTACTAGTAGATGTGAAAACTCAGTATGCCCTCCAATACATACAAACTGTTTTGGTTTTTTGTAACGTGCATCTTGAGTCTGCTGTAGGATGCTTGCAGATAATCTAGTGTTGATAGGCTACATTTTAAGAACCTGTTTCTTGCAAAAACAGACCATAATTGACCAATTTTAAGACTTGATGCTACGTAATGATATGATTGCAATTTTCTCAACAAAAGATGAAGGAAAGTCTTTGTTGATATCTTACTCTTCGAAGGCTATCAGTTGCATAAAGAAATGGAATGTGACTGAGCTTTTGAGAAGTGGGTGCTGTGACGTTATTGCTTTATGCATATCTCAAAACATATAATGCAAGACTTATGCTTGATTTTAGAACCCCAATGAACTACGCCTCCTAAGGTTTATCAGACATTTTATTTAAGATAAGAAACAAGATGGAGGATAACACAAACCTTCTTTTTATGGATTAAACGTTGAAAGAACTTACCATGGCTGACTTTCCAATATGATGTATTTGAAGGCGAACCAGGTCTTCAAAATTTTGTGGGTTTCTAAACTGCAAAGAGGTTACCTTTTCTTAAGTGATCTGGGATTATATACAGTGTTCTCGGCAAATGCGTGAGGGTGGCTGGTTCTCTTTACGCAGTTTGCTTACAAGTTATTTTTCACTATTGTTGGCTTACTGTCAGAGTATTTTAGGTTTTCAGATATCGTAAGTGTATCAAATATGGATTTATTTCAGTTGTGAAACCATGCCTTTGATTCTCCCAGAGTTTACATATCTAGTAAAATTTTAATTAAAAACTAGGTCATCAGGATGGTTTCTCATATATTTAGAGAGGAATTTCTTTTACACTTTATTCAGGTCTGCTAATGGGACTCCAGTCACTCCTGAGTACTCAACAGTAGATAATGCAGTGCCGTTAGAGTTCCCTTGACCTGAGGCATTACTCAAATCTTCATTTTAGGGGCAAACAAGAAGATGCTCTCATTTTAAAAATGTGTACTCAGTATTAATAATGTAAAAGTCTAAAAATCTGCATTTATTCATAATTAAAACATTGCTACCTTACTAGTAATTCTCTTGAATCACTAAGACAAAACTTCAAGTTTGAATTCGGTTCCAAATGTACCATAATCAGTACATAGAAAACTAACTTTGGTGATTTTTCTGGGTAATAACTATATTTAATCTTTGTTGAAGGTTTATACCTAGCACTATCATAAGTCCATGACATACATTAAATTAACTCACTTAATCCTCCCTGCAATGCCATGAAGTAAGTACTTATTATTCCCATTTTACTCCTGACAAAACTGAGGTACGTGGATTTTCACCAAGGTCATATAGCCCATGAGTGGCAGAGCCAGAGTCTGAACTTAGGGATTCCGGAACCATAGTCTGTGCTCTTAACTATTATAGTATTTTGTTGTATTTGAAGTAAAGATTTTTTTTAAAAAATTACAGAAAACAGAATCTTCTGTGTTTTCATTTGATAGTTTCTTGTTTCTTGGAGAAGACTAGTGAACTGGTATCTCTTTTGAATTTCAAGGAGGCCCAGAGATGTCTACAAATGGGTTGAATGGTTTTACCCTGTTGGATTAAGTTAGAGGCTATTGATAATTTCAGGCATTTATGATAAACAGTCAACCATGTGGAAACTGATAAGCCATATTAAGTTATCATTTCCTTAGCACTTGCCTTGTGCCGGGCACTCTGCTGTGCCAATTTTATACTTTATCTCCCCTAATCCTCGCTACCATCCTTCAAAATAGGTGCCATTATTATTTACAATGAGCAAACTGGCTCTGAAGCTAGCTAGCCTAGAGATAAGAAATGGTCATTGTATGCTTTTAACCGGGTTTACCACATTCTTAAACGTTAAGCCAGTGTTTGCAAATTTGTGGTCAGATGTCCTGCTGGATCAAAATCACAAAGGGTGTGATCAAAAATATCTACTGAGTCAAAATTTCTGCAGAGTGAGTCCTGTTGAATCAGAAATATTAATGTGTATCCAGTGATTCTTACAATATACCCACATTTGAGAACTGTACTAGGCCAGAGGCTCTCAAACTTTAGCAGTCAAGGGAATTACCTGCATGGCTTGTTACAACACAGATTTCTGGCCCCAGAGTTCTCACTCAGTTAGTTGGGAGAGGCCTGAGAAGTTGCATTTCTAACGAGGTCCTTGGTGTGCTAGGCAATGCTACTATACTATGGGAGACATAAAAAAGATTTTTGTGTAGGTTAAAATAATTTTCATAATATCCTTGCATTCTTTTGCCTTGTTAATTTCATCATACGTTATCTGTATGTGGAAATTATTTTAATCACTTCTGTCTTTTTCAACTACAACGTTCTGACCATTTCTGTGGTTTTTACTGACATATCCACCTATTATACATTTAAGAATTATATCACACCCTTTCTCCGAGTCCTACGATTCTACAAATAATGCTTGTCACTGTTTCACTTAGGTTAAAAAGCGAGGGAAGGGATTGTTGAGGCTTCTGATCACTTAGGAAGCAGAGAGATGGTAATTTTCAAATTAAAAGGAACATAATCTAAAGTCACATGCATCTTCTGGCTGTCACTCTAGCCCCCATGGCTACCCCCTCCCCATCAACGGATGGTTGCCTGAGCGTAAAGCCAGGTACAGTAAAATGCTTCAGCTGGGGTATGTAGCAATTATTCTGTGAGTCGCTGAAGTCCTGCCTCACCAGAGAAAGCCAGCTGACGCAATTCTGCCTGAAGGGCTTTTCAGCAGAGCATCTGTTTTTTTGATACACTTTGCCTATTAATTTTTACCTCCGATGTGTTGGAACTGAGAAAAAAAACCCTCCCCTCCTTGATGCCTGTCTCTGCCTATTTCTCATGCAGGGATCATTGATATTTCAGTAGTGCATATTCCCAGGAATCAGGAAATGATCTTTTTTTCTTTAATATTCTCTTTGCTTAACTGTGTATTTATTAATAGCAGATTAGATAATCTCAAAGATATCTTCCAACTTTTGTTTCTAAAATTCTATCACATGCATTTATATATATGTATATATAAATTTTTTTTCCTATTTTCTTGGTGAGGAGAGGAGGCTTATTCGTCTGTTTGAATAAACTTGTAATCATACACATCTATTGTAAACTTTTTTTTTCTTATTCGCTATAATTGTACTCATTTCCAAAAAGATAAAATTAGGAATATTATTTTCAGAGAGAATCTTTAATGTCACAGGGCTCTATCAGGCCAAAGAGCATTGGCAGAGTGAAACCACTTCCGGAACTATTGAATGTACCAAAGAGCTTCTCACCATGAAACTCAGACACGATTGTCACTATAGAAACCACAGTAGAGTCAGAGATACAGTTTCAACTGGAAAACCTTGCCTGGAACCGAGAGACAGGTAGGATTTTCAAAGCCTTCTCAGTCATAAATTAAACTTTGGTGATAGTGAAGAAATTTAAAGAGTATTTTGAACCTGCCTAGGGGTAGAAGAAATAAAACTTTGACACCTTCCTGAATTACTTATATTACATAATTCCCCCAGGGTTTTCAGAAGGGATTATACTATGTTAGATCTTGTTGAAGATGGCATTTTACAAGCCACCAAGGTGAGAAAGTAACACTCACACTGCGTCAAAGTTGAAAGATGTTATTTTTGCATTTTGTATACATGAAACCAGTCATTTAATCATTGGATTTGTTTGTTTTGAAGCGACAAGTGGTTGTACTCTTCAAATATTTTATATTGGATGGTGTTATGTCTGTTTTATTGTCGTTTTAGTTGCATTTTACCTTCTTTCTAATAACATCTTATTTTGACAAAGCAATGGCAAAAATAAGACTCTGAACCTTAGGTAATCTGTGTATTCCTTTGTTTATCTAATGTCATGCTTTTAGGTTGGTTCAATATAGTGTTGAGGACAGTAAATAAGATAACATCTACGGTCTTTGTCTACTTAAACTAAATACTTTATGTTTGAACTACCGAACAGCTTAGGAAAAAATGAAATGATGAAATTCAAACACAGAAACTGTTCACCCTCATAGTACGACACATTACTGAACCTCGTCAAAAGTCAGTAGGCATCATTTTCTTTTGTTTTATCAACACGGTGTTGAACCAACCTAAAAGTACAACATTAGATAAACAAAGACACAGAACAAATTACCTACCATTCAGAGTCTTATTATTCTCCTTTCTTCCTTCTTTTCCTTTATTTATTCAGAGTTCAAACAGAAGAGGATGTAATTTACATACTGCCGATGCCCAAAAGAATTTTGGCTTCAAACAATTTCCCATGTCTCATCCTAGAGTAAACAGTTGATTTATGTATTCATTGAAACTAAATGGGCAAAGAAATTATTAATGATTAATGAGTTATTGTGGAGTATTGCCCAAGGGAAGAGAGAACAGGATCAGAGAGCTCTGGTCCCTCCGTTCTACTAGAGCTTCTGATAAAAAGCTCTTGGCATTGTTGACTATTTATAGCCTTTTTGGGCTATTCATGCATTTTATTACTAAAAGAAATTGGAAATAGCACAATTTGCAATAAATGGAATTTTAGCCTAGTAGAGCCTTGAGCACTGATTTCTGGAGTTAATTTTATTAGCATGAGTCACATTTCTCACTAGAACCCACTTCTAAGAAGCACCATGCCTGTAGATCAAATCTTACCTTGGACTTACTCAAGTTGGTGCCGTTTCATTGCTTATTACTAACTCTGAATTACAAACACCACAACAGTAAAATCTGGCTTCTATAATATCTGCTAGAGGAATGAAACTGGAATAATGTTTCTAATTTGGGGTACATGCTTCTTTGAACATTTATGGAATTTTAAATGGTTTGGCGGATATTGGAATAAGGAGAGGTCAGCATTGTAAGGAAATATGGAAGAAACTCTTTTGTTAGAGTTTGCAAAGCTGAGCTATCTGATGAATAGGAATAGACTCATTGGCTTGTTTTGGTCAGACACGCTCGTGGCTGAAAGCCGAGGAATTTCAACTAGGCACACATCATCAAGTCCTCATATGTTCTCATGAGTGTATGATGTTAAAAACAATCAAATTTATGAGTCGATATAATCCATTCAATTTCTACTAGGCACAACTCATCAAGTTCTCATATTCTTTCATAATGTATTACGTTTAAAAAATCAAATTTATGAATTGATGTAATTCATCCCATTGATATAAGAAAAATAAGAAGCAGTTTTTATTAATTCCTGCAGATCTTCTCATGCCAATGAATCTTCTATCAAAACCAAAGAGGAAGACACATTGACCAATTTAACTATCTTCAGGAAAACAAATTGAATTAAATAATTATTGAATGAATGAATAAGCAAATGGTGAAAGAATTAGACCATTGGTACTCGTAACACAAAAGGTTGGATATAGTATTTCTTTCAGCATAAAGCAACATTTGGAAACACTTGTACTATATTGCTCTGATAGACAGTTCAGCATTCCCATTTGTGGGTATTCAAATTCAAGTTGCAAACATTTTTTAATATAGTAATTGTCTGGTATTGATTATTGCCTATTGCTACCTACTCATCTCTTCCTTTTACCAGGAAACCCAGGGCATTTAACACAGTGCCTGACACATGTTTTTTGAAAAATAGGAGAACAAATGAATAAATAAATGAACGTGAATACGTAAATGTATACCCACGCTGGTAGCCTTGCTTTCTCCTCCAATCACATAGTCTGGTGGATGTATACTGCCTCTCTCGGAGATGCCACACTCAAACGCGCTAGGAAGCCTCTTCTGAATTCCTCTCTTTCTCCTAAATGAGCCTTCCCTTGCAGTCTTGCTTTCTGCTGGTCTCAGTTGCATATTTCTTGATCAGGGTGTCATCTTCGCTTTTTCAAAGGCATGCAACATTTCTCAGATACCCCGGGTACTGTGAAGGAATATAAGAGTGGCCTCCTAGAAAGGGTAATAAGTCTTTTAGCAGATTATACCCTCTTGGCTAGAGAAATGTTGGACCATGGCTACTCAACATAACTTACTAGTTTTAGCAATAGTTGTCACCTGTCATTCTTGTTCACACGTAACACATTTGTGGCATTTTTCCTTTGCTGTGTCTTTGGCTTTTCTAACTGGTGAAGAATAGACACAGTTTGGACCTCTGCTTAGTCAAATGACCATGATTACAATTATGCTTCAAAGAAAATGGAGCAACCATGATTGTAATTTTCTGAGTTAAGCCAGCAAATTAACTCAGTTGATCTTAAGTTTAGTGCCTATGAAACACTTAAACCTGAGTTAAGAAAGCAAATTAACTCAGTTGATCTTAAGTGAGTGCCCATGAGGCATCACAGCACATTATGCAAATCCAGCACGCATTAAAAAAAGCAAGAGACCTGCAGTGACTACAACAGATTGCATAAGTCTCCACAAAAGGAAGTCAAAAGTGATGGAAAATGTTTTTCTTTTCTCAACATGATATTAATTAAATTATTATACAAAGTAATGCCTTTTGAGTCTCCCATCTTGTTTTTGTTTTCTCTTCAAACAAATGCTGGCTTTATTGTCTTAAGGTGTCTGGAAATTGTTCTCTTTGGAATTTGATTTTTATCTCTATAATAATTAGAGAAGAAGGAAAATACTGGTTGTTTTTTAGGGACAAAGATATCTGGTGACTAAAAACTATTTGGGGATATGGCGAGCAATAGGTTGTGGTTAATTAGTTCTGGCATTACAATCGGGAGAATGATTTTAGGTGATTTATCTCTTTAGCTCCTACTTTTCTACCTGCAAAATGAAATTACAACCCTTGACATCAACGAATTTACCTCAGATAGATGTAGCCAAAAGCAACTAATGCAACTTAGGCACACACCATGGACTTTCTTTGAATACTGTTGGCTTAATGAGAAACAAAAGTCCTTCACATGCAAAGTGCTTTGCCTCCCTAGAAGAGCACAGTCCCAACAGAAATACAATGCAAGCCACGCTTGTCATTTCAAATTCTCTAGTAGCTGCATTTAAAAAGTAGAAATTGATTTTAATAATATATTTTACTTAACCTAATATATTCAAAATATTTTCATTTCAACATGTAATCAATGTAAAATTTTTAGTGAGATGCTTTACTTTTTTAGGTCTAAGTCTTTGAAATTCGGCATTTGTGTTATGTTCCCAGCGCAACTCAATTCTGACTAATCACAGTTCAAGTGCTCCAAGACTACGTGTGTCTAGTGGCTACTGTATTGAGAAGCATAATTCTAGAAAGTAGGTGTGTGCTTGCGAAATACAGAAACGGTCACCACCCCAGTCTTCCCGATGACTCTTCAAGGTCACCAAATTGATGAGTTTATACCAGTGGTTCTCAACTGGGGCTATTTTGCCTCCCAGAGGACATTTGGCAATGTCTGGAATAGTTTTGGTTGTTGCAACTGGTGAGCAGGGGGTGCTACTCTCATCTAGAGGTCAAGGATGAGCTAAACTTCCTACATTGTACAAGATAGTCCTCCACGATGAAGGATTATCCAGCCCAAGCTAGCAGTAGTGGCAATGTGGAGAAACTCTATACAGAATTGACTGTTGCATAGTAAAGTCTGTGACATGGGGTTTCTATGGAGCTGTATTTTATCTTGTTTATTGGAAATCTCCAAAAATATGATGGGTATCTACATTCTGTGATGGTTTATCTGCAGCCCTCTGAACACCGGAGACCGGAAAACATCTTTTCTGCCTCATAAATATTTGAGGTGCTTGATAAATATTATACTTTTTTTTTTAAATGAGAAACTTATTATCCAATTACCCACTAAGCCCCCATAGCACATATAAAATCAGAAGTCGGGGAATGTGTCAGTGAGATATTTAAGAGGCTTTGACTCACAGTACAGCCCCAAATTTGGAGAACCAAGTGGCTGAACCAAGTAACCTTCTGGTTACTTTGTGGATTCTGTGGGTAGCCAGCTTTGAGACCATGAGAGGAATTAGAGAAAGCTATCAAGTTTATAGTTCTGATTTTTAGGCTCATAACATATCAGTCAGCCAAGCTTAACCATGCTTGTTTCTCTGCTCTTCACTCACTTCTGCCTTCATAATTCAAGGTTCTTTAAAGGATTTGGGGAGGAACAAAGCCTTTCATTGACTGGTGGGCTCAGAATAAGTCCAGAATAAAACAAGTTGTTTTAGATAGTGTTGATCTCAGGTTTACTGCCCCTCCTAATCTCTTTGTTAATGTCGGACTGTTCCTTTTTTATTCCTTACTGTAAATTTGGTGGATCCTCAGGGAAGAAAGGAAATGATCACATAATTGGAGTACACTGTCTTGAACAAGGAGTCCCTGTACCTAAGTCAGTGTCAGTAAGAAAATAGTTGATTATATTTTCGTCTCTCAAAAAAAATTGTTCACCAGTAGTATGGAGCAAGGTCCAATGAATGAAGGCCCAAAAAAAAAAATTAGAAAAATCACGAGCAGATTGTAATAGTCCAGGAAAAGAAGAGTGAAGGAAGAAGCCAAAGCAATTTCTGTGGAGTCAAGGAACAAATGAAGAACAGACATCATAGGAGTTTTAAAAATTCAATTTCTGAACACATGTTGACTAAAACACTAAAATTTTGGGTGCTGTTTTTGGCTTGGTGAGCCTGACAGACAAGGTTTCTTTGGTTTTTTTAACAAATAAATTTATTTATTTATTTTTGGTTGCGTTGGGTCTTCATTGCTGCACGTGGGCTTTCTCTAGTTGCAGCGAACTGGAGCTACTCTTCATTGAGGCACGCGGACTTCTCATTGCGGTGGCTTCTCTTATTGCGGAGCATGGGCTCTAGGCGCGTGGGCTTCAGTAGTTGTGGCTCACGGGCTCTAGAGCGCAGGCTCAGTAGTTGTGGTGCACGGGCTTGGTTGCTCTGCGGCATGTGGGATCTTCCTGGACCAGGGCTCGAACCTGTGTCTCCTGCATTGGCAGGCGGACTCTCAACCACTGCGCCACCAGGGAGGTCCCCAGACAAGGTTTTTGCTTTCATGAATCTAATATTCTAAGGGTGAGTGATATAGAAGATAAAGTCAAAGTAACTAATTAAGAGATATAAAGGTGTCAGTGTGGGTTCATGAACTGTGACAAATGTCCCACTCTGGTGGGTTAGGTCGGCAATGGGGGAGGCTGTGGTTAGGTGGGGCAGGGATTATATGGGAAATCTCTGTACCTTCTTCTGAATTTTGCTGTGAACCTAAAACTGCTCGGAAAAACTAGGTCTTTAAAAAAAAAAACAACTAATAAACTAGCAAGGAATTTCGAATAAGTGCTATGAGAAAAAGAAAAGGGATAAGTGTGATAAAGTGTATGGGGGGCACTTTAGTTTGGGTGGCCATAAACAGCCTTGATGAGAGGCGAACTTGCGTTGAGACCTGGACAGTGATGAGTCAAGCTCTTCTGAGAGAAGAGCGTCCTGCAAGGAATCCACAGGTTCAAGGCTCTGAGTGGGGAGGTATCTTGCCCTGGTCAAGAAAAGAAGGAAGGCTAGGGCGGAAGGCAAGGAAAAGAGTCATGGGGGCGAGTAAAAACTAGGCAGAGCAAAATGCACACTATGGGAGGTGATTCAGGGGATGCTCAAGCTCTCTGCGTCTTGCACACGGCTTTGTCTGATCTACTTAAGCACTTAAAGTTCTATCATTAAGCTTGCCATTTGTTCAGTTCTAAAAGTCTCTTATTGTTTTTAAGGCATCACTTTTCATTTGTCCTCAGATATACATTACCCCCCGACCTCATCTTTGCTGCTGCTGGTTTGTTATTGCTCTTTGCCATTGTTTCATGTTGAGTTTAGAAAGAAAGAGTTTCCACTCGTAGTCACAGAGATGCCCTTCCTCAGTTACAGTATTTGTGGCGATAGCTCTAGTTCTCTTGGCTTTTTTTTTGTAAATTTCAGAGAGCGAATTTCATGTTCCTTTTTTTGAATTCTTAAGCCTTTCTCCCTCATTTGCAGCTGGTAAAATATGTTTGTTTTTTTTTTAATTGGAGTATAATTGCTTTACAATGTTGTGTTAGTTTCTGCCGTAGAACAAACTGAATCAGCTATATGTATGCATGTATCCCCTCCCTCTTGAGCCTCCCTCCCACCCCCCCATCCCACCCCTCTAGGTCATCACAGAGCACCGAGCTGGTCTCCCTGTGCTGTACAGCAGCTTCCCACTAGCTATGTATTTTACACATGGTGGTGTATATATGTTCATGCTACTCTCTGAATTTGTCCCACCCTCCCCTTCCCAAATAAGGTTTTTATCTTTCAGGTTTAAACATCTGGCAGTTAGGTGATGTCTTCCTTTTGGCATTATTCTTGGGTGGTTTTCTAGGCCCTCTCTGAATCTGTGTTTAACTGTCTTTCAATTTAGGAAAATGGGTTTTAATTTCACTTCGGGTCCATTCTGTTTCATCTAATATCTCTAATATAATATTTGGATCACGTATATCATTGTGGATTATTTAGGACCATTTTCTCAGTTTCCCTTACATGACTACTACCATTTTTTGTAAATACTAGTGAAATAGGCATGTAGCACTAATACTTCTTTAGCGCAACTGATATGTTCCTCCATTAGTTTTTCCCCCATTATAATGCCTAATAAAGTTTATAATACTGTCTACAATTTATTGTATTTACAATGTTCCTCACTCTGTGTTAAGGGCTCAATCAACTTCATCTCATTAATTCATATAGTTACAGTCCTTTGGTTTTATTGTATTATCCCCATTTAACAGGGGGAACTGAAGCAGAGTAGAATTAAATAGCTTGACCAAGATCACAGAGTTAGAAAGTCATAAAGCAAGCTTCCTCCCTTGTTTCATGATGTGTGTGTGTGTGTGTGTGTGCGTTTGCGTGTGTGTGTGTGTGTGTTTAAATCACAGTATGTTCTTTACTTTGGCTATCATTACTTCCATTTAAAAAAATAACTAGGGTAAGTTTACATATATTTATTTGAGACCCTTCTCTTGATATTTGTGCCCCTGCCTTTATTCTGTCTACTGGTACCTGGAAACCTTGCTTTCTAAATTTAGATTTTTGTGAAGTTCACCCTGTTCTAGTTTACTTGTCTATCATATTCCTTTTTCCTTCCTTCCGACCAGTTTTGTTTGTCTTGCCTCATTTTACTTCCTATGTGCTAAGCCTCATTCTGGATTATAATATCATTTGCCTCAAGATAGTAACTGACCTTGGAGTGAAGAATAAAGAGGGTAAAATGTCTTTGAATATATTGTTTTCACTTACTTCTACACTGGCCAGATGTAGTAATATTCAGTTTCTGCAGAAAGAGGCTGATACTGCAGGCTCAGGATCAGTCAGTTTACCCTAAATCCATGTGATGCCTAACTTGTAACATAATAATATATAATTTACCATTGTTAGAGAGAAACAAAGGAAGCCCCAAATGTTATTGTAAACCACAGAATTGTAGTTATTTTCTGAGTTCAAAGGTACACTTCACCTAACTTATGTATTCAAGACCTATAGATTTTTTTTTTCCGAAAAAGAAACTATGCCCAAGGCGGCCAAATACGGAAAAGAGAATAAACATGCTTTTTTTTTTTTATGTTGGGGGTAGGAGTTTATCAATTAATTAATTTATTTCTGCTGTGTTGGATCTTCGTTTCTGTAAGAGGACTTTCTCTAGTTGTGGCAAGTGGGGGCCACTCTTCATCGCGGTGCGCGGGCCTCTCACTATCCCGGCCTCTCTTGTTGCGGAGCACAGGCTCCAGACGCTCAGGCTCAGTAGTTGTGGCTCACGGGCCTAGCTGCTCCGCAGCATGTGGGATCCTCCCAGACCAGGGCTCGAACCCGTGTCCCCTGCATTAGCAGGCAGATTCTCAACCACTGCGCCACCAGGGAAGCCCCAAACATGCTTTTTTGATTGTTAACTTAGTCTCTTTGTTGTTACTCAAATAATATATGCATTTATTCTTTGACTTAGCTTAGATTAAGGATGTGAGACTTCATCTAGAGTATACCTGTGGCAGGCCTGGAACATTTACAATGCCAACTTTATATCACTCTGCATCAGTTTGGGGTTTCTGTTCATAAAACATAAAGAATGCAGATTTTACCTCATTTATGCCTTTCCAAGATTTTTAAACTTTTGTAGCACTTGGTATTTGTTGAAGCGTTAATATAAACAACTCAAAGTGTCCATAATGTGAGGGTTGTACCATTTTATTTAAATAAGATTAGCTGTTTCTTAAGCCCAAGAATGACAGAAAAATGATAGCCTCAAATAAAGAAAGAAGGCACAGGATGGCAGAATGAAACAATTGTAATACAGGCGATTTTGCTCTGTAATAGGACTGTGTGGCAAGTGTATGCGTCTGTGTGCATGTATGTGTTATTATGTATTCTGGCCTGAAAGGCAAGATATACTGGTTAGACTGGTTCCCATGCACAGCTATGTCATGGATTTGGTGTTTATACACCATGTAAATTTACCAAAATCATCTTTAGTAGTTACTTTGGAATAATAGAATTAGAAGTTGAATTTTGTCTTCTATCGCAACTTCTGTTAGGTAGATAAAACTTTCATTTTCCTATACCTTGTTCCTTTTAATTTTATTGGGTTACAATTGAAGTATAATAAACTACACATATTTAAAGTTTACAATGTCAGCAGTTTTGACATAGGCATCAGGCAATTAAAGTCATCGTAAAAATCACAATAGCAAACTTTTCCGTCACTGCACAAATTTCCTCTCCATTTCTCCTTCCCCAGGAAACACCAACCCCAGAAAACACTGACCTGCTTCCCATCACTACAGATTAATTTCAGTGTTCTAGAATTTTACATATATGGAATCATACAGTATCTATTCTTTTTTTGGCTGTCCTCTTTCACTTAATGATTTTGAGATTCATCCATGTTACTGAATATATTAATAGTTCCTTCTTTTTTTTTAATGCCAAGTAGTATTCCACGCTATGGGCATATAATAATTTTGGGTTGTTTTCACTTTTGGGTGATAATAAATAAAGCTTCTATGGACATTCATGTAAAAGTCTTTCTGTGGACACATTTTTTGTTTGTTTCTCATCGACCAATGGCTGGACTGGAATGGCCGCCTCATATTGTAGGTGTACGTGAGTTTCACATTTTAAGAAATGGATGAACTGCTTTCCAAAGTGTTTGCCCCGTTTTGCATTCCCACTAGCATCGTATGAGAGTTCTAGATCCTCTATATCCTTACCAACATTTCGTATAGTCAGTCAGTCTTTTTAATTTTAGCCAATCTAATGCATGTGTAGTGGTATCTCACTGTGGCACCGAGCATCACATTTCATATGTTTGTCATATTCCACCTACAATTATGCGGATGAAAACAATTCCCCTTCTATTTAATATCTTCCAAGTATGTTACCATTCACAGCGTGGTTTTGTGTCATCAGGATACAGCCTACGGTGAACGTGCCATCAGTGGCAGAAATCAAAGGACAGGAAATTCAAAATCAACTATAAGACAGTCATATTGGCAGTATTTGTTAAGGCAATTCTTTTAGTGGGGAGAACAATCTGTTCTTGAATTTCTTCTACATCTGAAGGAAGTTTGGATCGTTTCTCAGTAACATGTTACAATTAAGAAAAAATAGAACTTCTTTCAGGCACAGAAAAAAAAATCATACTTCCTCTAAGCCTGTGGTTTTTGATTGGAGAGGAAGGCTAATTTAGACTCCCAGGGAGGCAATGCTGGAGACATTCTCAGTTGTCACCATTGGCACCCACGGGGTAGAGGCCAGGATGCTGCCAAATATCTTATGATGACCCCACATTAAAGAGATATCTGGCCCCAAATTTCAACAGTGCTGCTGTTGAGAAACCCTGATCAAATCATACAAAATACTTAGATCCAAAACTGGCCCAGAAAGTGTTCCTATCCTTCCACTGTCTCTAACCTTTAAGTGATTAGACGTGACACGGCTTCATGATTTCCTTTGAACTAAACAACAGTTGTTCATTAAAAAATCTTTGTCATTATTTTCACCTATGAGCCTCTGGGGATCACATTTTAATTTGTCAGCTGTGCTATTGTGTAAAGAGAACTAGATTTGAGTTAAAAGACATGGAATCCTTTTATGCCTCCATCACTTCTAAGATGCACTTGATTTAAAATGAGAAGATCTGGCTTGCATCCAGACTGTACCTGTCACAGAGTAGCTTGTGCGTCCTTGGGAAAGCCTCTAAACTTTGCTGAGCTTCAAATGGGTATAACTTAAAATTTTAAACATTTAAATATTGAAAGAGAATTAAAAATTGAGCTTTCAAATGGGAATAATATCATGGGCTGCTGTGAGGACTAAATGAGATACATCATTATCCACAGTGCTTTTAAAATAATCATATTTATTATTAATACTTAAAAACGTATTCATGTCCGAAACATGCTTACGACCAGCCTTAGAGGAACTTTTAGGTTTTTCCTGTAATTCCGAGGGATAGCACTTTGAGTCAATAAACATGACTCCCAAGATGTTTCTTATCTTGAAAAAAAAAGTTGTTCATTTGCTATATGTTAGAATAAACACTTAGAGCCTTCATAATTTGGGATTCTTTTTATTTATTTCCAAGATCACTAATGTAAGTTAGTGATGAGATAATTCTTAGAAACAGACTAAAAACAGTTGTAATGCTTGGCCACTCTGTAGACACTTTTAATTAATTTATTTTAGATGTTACTGCCCTCGGGCGCAGTCATTTCACTCCTCAGGGAACCTGATAAAAATCCTAATTCTGGACTTGAGGTTGGCGATGCTCCTTTGGTTCCATCTGTTCTTCTGACTCTCCTCATTACCTGCCCCCTCCCTCCAATCAGCTAATTCAAGGACTGTGATACCTCAGACTAGCTGGTTTAACTGGCAACTCTCAAATACTATTTTTGAAAATATTCATTGCCTAGGGTAATAGCTAGAGAAACTTAGTGAGACCACCAGCATGGTCTGCTACAAGGCGTGCATTTTTATGCAGAGATGATATGCTTCACAGCAAACATTTAAACGTTTATTTTTTTAGGGTGTTATTATCTGGGATCACCAAGAAACCTGCTACCTTAGTCAGCATTGTAGTGGGAGTGACACCCCACCGAGGGGCCTAAGGAATATTCCCAAAGTCAGCGCTTTGGGATGGATGCAGACGCTAAAGGTTCAGGAGATTATGGAGACCATTCTGGTCCCACCAGGACCCCGCTACCTCCTTCACGGCTGCTCCTCTTTGGAGTAACATCACCTCTGTTGGTGGTTCCCAACATTGCAGCTGTGAAGCCTTGGCAGAGAAGGGGGTTAAAATTCCACCAGAAGGGCATAAGGGAAAGTGGGCTGAATCATCTTCGGAGCTCATGTCTCCTGATTTTATACCTTCCTTTCAGGTCACCCCTGGATTATTTTCTTGTCCTTTTCTTCATATCAGTAGGACACAACAGAGCTTTAAGAAAGGAAATAAGGACTTTTGTTTACTATAGTTTACTTAAGTTACCTCACAGGATAATGTAGCATGTTTATTGTCATTGAATAGGTATTTCTTTTATTTACATTCAATAAACAATTCATTTGTGGGCCTCACTGTTGGTGCACCAGAAACCAGTTCTCACTAGTCTTTCACACTGTAGCAGAATTTCAACGTTGTAGGTAAGAGATTTCGATCTTACAGGTAAGCTGTGGTGTGAATGTGTGTGTGTGAGTGTGTTTGTGTGAGTGTGTAAGAACAAGGAAGACTGTGAGAGGTGGCACTGACAATGGAGAGAACTCTGGATTTGGAATCAGAAAATCTAGGTGCTAAGGCCTGGGTTTACTCTTTCCTAACTGTGTAAACATGAATGAAACATGGGCTTTCATTTCCTTGTCAAAAATTTAAACATATTTAACTCATATTTATTATCTTCTATGTGTCAAATGTACAATGAGGTAATAGTGATAACGTTTTCCCACGGGCATGACAGAATTGTTAAAACAACAAATGAGATGTGGTATAACAGCAAGATTTATAATGTCTGAAGTTTTCTGGCTGACATAATTGTATGGCAGGTGTAGTAGTGATGCAAATTACAGAATTCGAGGTCACAAACACAAATGGAGGCACGTACTATGTCCTACAGGAATTTGAAGGCGCTAATGAGATAAGATTTTCCGAAGGAGTGAAAACTGATCTAGGTATTGAAGGATGGCTACACCACAGATAAGCAGAAATTGGGTAAAGAGAATAACATCAAAAAAGAAATTGGTCCCTCTGATTCTCTTTGGCAAGTGGGATTCATATTCTTTGGAAACCAAATTGTTTATTGATTCTCTGGGGACTGCTTCTTGCTATAACACGAGCAGTGATTTCATTATGGTTGAAGTTTTCATTTTGTTTCATAGGTTGGCTGCCCATGCTTTCTTCAGTGATATACTGGTTTTTGTAGTGAGTGCTTCATTTGGTCACGAAGGGGAAGTTTTGTCCCCTGAACACTTCCTGGCTTTGCTGTCAGCCTTTGATTGTTTCTGAAACCATTTCCTGGGCCTGTAATGCATCCATGCCGCTTGTCTACAGAAAATTTAAAAGTAGTGAAGTTGATCTAAACATTTTTGTGAACAACTGAGCAGTAAGTACAGTTTCAAAGCTGCAGCAGCTGTTTGCGTCTTTCCTTGCAATCTGGTGTCTTAACTGGAATCCTTTATGTCAGAACATAATCTACTTAAAAAGTTTCCATTTATGTCACGAATAATAAACTTGATGGCCTTTTAAAACATCCAAACAGCCCCTTTAAGTTGCCTCTTTGGACGATAGCCTTCTTTCCTCAATGAAGAAATCAGAAAAGTAATTCCTTTATGTTTCTCATGAAATATTCATTTTTGGTATGACTGCTATAAATGTAATTGGCAAGTTGTGTCTCCACCATGTTCTCAGCATACAGTATTATTAACTATCAAATATGATACTAAGGTTACCCTATAGTTTAGGTTTAAAATATGTATATTATTTTGTATAAAATAGGTTTTAAGCTACACATGTACATACCTACAGACACACACAATCTTAGAGGATAAAGAGTTCTTTAAGAAAATCAGTGCTTTGTGGTTTTAAGTTTAATGGCTCCATCACACATTTCCTGACACCAAGCCACTAGGACTGAGTCAACTGCCTATCTTTTTTTCCACTTCAATTTTCTTCTTCTTCCTCCTCCACATTGCCTGGCTACACGGACTCCACATCTTCCTCTAATCTGCTTCAACATCTTCAAGCCCTCATTTGTAACTGCCCAGAACTCACCAAAGATCTGCTGCCTTTTCCTTTCTGCATTTGCTGGATTTTAGGCAGTCCTAGGCTGTTACCCACTCAAAAGTGACAGCAGAGTCAAAAGAACCTTGTTAACACCATGCAAAAGGCACCCCTTTGATACAGAGATGATAGAGCTACCATCTGCATGAGGTGATTAATGTCATCTTCACTAACTTGTTGAACTGAAGACAAACAGAAGGACTAGTTGGTCTCATTCTCCAGCAACCCATGCCCCAGGAAGCCTCCTTTTGGACTAGGATCAAATGTTGAACTTGGGGAAATAGAAACATGTCTCTCTTAGTTTCTAGCTTTGAATTAATTTTGCCTATTAAAGACACAATAAAACTCAAAAATGAAAAATATGTTGTAATAAAATATTTCATGAATGGTTTAGCAGTAACTAGACAGAGCCAAAGAGAGAATTAGTAAATAGGGAGATAAATATAGAGAAATAAACCAGAATGTAGCTCACAGAACAAAGAGACTGGCAATATAAAATTGAGGTTAAGAGAAATAGAGGATATGATGAGAAGATGTAACATTTTAAATTTGAGTTCTAGCAGGAGACAAGAGAGAGAATTAGGAGAGGCAATATTTGGATAGGTAGTTTTCAGAACTACCTGATGTTTTTAGAGTTGATTATAGACTCGAATCATCAGAGATTAGAAGCACAAATAATTCCAGCAAGATAAATAAAGAGAAATCTACACCTCTGTGCAATTGTAGTGGCACCAAGGAGCACCAAACACAGGGATGATCTTAAAATGATTCAGGGAGAAAAGAGAAGAAACAACAATTAGACTGATAGCAAGCATGGATGCTGTGTTGAGACACAGTATTTATCAATCCTTAATTGTTTACCAAGCAAAATGGTATTTCAAACACCCAAAACAAAACACATTTTTAGATAAAAACTGAGAGTTTACCATTAAAAGTCTGTAAATGAAAGAACTTTCAAAAGGTATATTTCAGGAGGGATAAAAATGACCCCAGGAGGCATGTCTGACCTACAAGAAGGAAGATGAGCAAAGAAGTTGTAAACATGTAGATAAAATCAGTGTAAAATAATACTAACAACATCTATTTTGTGGGGCAAAACAACAAGACATAACTAAAATACTGAATGACAATATCTTATAAGTTTGGAGGAGGGTAGACAAGAGTTAAAACATTCTATGGCTTCTGCATCGTTTGGCTGGAGAGTTTAGATAATGATTAACCTTCAACTTTGACAGGTAGATATGCTACAATTCCAAGGGTAAAGTAGTAAAGGATTAAATTAAATCAGTAGAGAAAAATTGAAATAAAAATCAAGGTAAGAGAGGAAGAAAAGAGAAGCATGGACAAAGCAGGACAAACAGGAAGCATAGAATAACATGACAGAGATGAATCAAAATATATCACATAGTGCATGTAAATGGATCAGTTTCATCAGAAACAAGACATATTGTCAGATTTCATAGAAATAAAATGTAGTTCTATGCTTTTTACAAGAGACACAACTAAAACATATGGAACTTCTGCATATGTGCACTGGGAGACAGGCACAAAAGCGTTCCTGGAAGCATTGTTACTTATAGAAACAAACAGAGAAAACTGGACACGATCCAAACACACTTCAATAGGAAAATGTTTAAATACATTGTCCCACATTAATTAATTATTTGGCACAATGTAAGCAATAAAAATAGATGAATGACAACCATACAGGCCAACATGATTGAATCTCAAAAACCTCCTGTTGGACATATAGCATGTTTATAAGTTTCAAACATACAAAAACCAGAATACACTTAACACATCTGTAATAAAGCCTACCAAAACTGTGGAATTCATACCTAGAAAATTCAGTGTAGGGATTCTCTCTGTTTGCGTGATGACAGAGGGAACTACTAGGACCAGTTTCACAGAGGCATCACCTGTGCAGTCACACAGGGTCCCAAGTTTAGAAGACCCTATGCTTGGTTTAATGCTCTGCTATCACCATCTTGAAATTCTTGATAATTTTGAACAAGGGGCCTTGCATTTTTATTTTGCATTGGGTTCCTCAAATTATATAGCCAGCCGTGGGGCTACACATATGGAGAGAGAAAGAGGGCACTTGAATTGTACTGATTCTTTCTTAATCTGAATGATGAGTACTTGACATTTGTTTTATATTCTTTACATACAGTGTCATACATATTTGTATGTATGAAACATTTCATTTTACAAATTAATTTAAAACTGTCGCCTCCAGAGCCATTGGTTTATAATACTCATCAGGAATACCCAAGCAAAAAAGTCACATAGTCACCACGTAGGTGGAATTGAATATTCCATTTATATGGTTGTGCTGTAGAAATTGGTCTGAGTTACTGAGTAATTACACTTAAGCATATGCTTTTGACTCTATAAAACTTGGGTGAGTAATATCAATTTGAGGGAAAAGAAGAGCTCTCTGAATTTCTTTACACAGTTGGATATCCAGCTGCTCTTGTTTTCATATTGCAAGTGCATTTCCTTTGCAAAATTGTTAGCTCCTGTGTTAGTTGGAGGCTCTGCCTTTGAAAAGCAGGCAGCACTTAAAAACTACAGGGCAGAACCCATCTGATTCTACTGCTGTCACCGGCAGTTGCTGCACCCAGCATCCTCTGAGGAAGTGAGCTGCCCTCTGTGGGTATTGTGGATATTGTGCGAACACAGCACATCTGCTATAGTCGGGGGCTCACTGCACTTGTGTGGCTGTCGAGGCCAACATGCCATTCATGTACGGTTTGGCAGCTCCAAATTCACACGTAGAGACAGCTGGTGAAGTAGTTTGCTAAGTGGTGCACCCCGTTTCCATCCAACCACCTGGATGATTTTGAGAGGCACAGTGTGACCATGACTCTTTAATGTGTTGCTTGGTAGCCAACATTGCCTAAAACTTCTTGGGAGTTTTCAAAAGCAATACAACATGTTCAGTTTTTCTGTACAGCTCCCGAAGAACTCTTGGTTGTTTCAGCCTAATTGTATTCTTTTTTTTTTTTTTTTTTTTTTTTTGCCGTACGCGGCCTCTCACTGTTGTGGCCTCTCCCGTTGCGGAGCACAGGCTCCAGACACACAGGCTCAGCGGCCATGGCTCACGGGCCCAGCCGCTCTGCGGCATGTAAGTTCTTCCCGGACCGGGGCACGAACCCACGTCCCTTGCATTGGCAGGCGGACTCTCAACCACTGCGCCACCAGGGAAGCCCCTAATTGTACTCTTTAAGTGCCTCTTTACTCTGACCTTCAATCCCCTTTTACTAGCCTATCATTATGCCTCTGCTCTCCCAAGCTCAATGAAGTGCAGGAACTCTGATATTATACATTCATTCTTTCAGTCACTCAATAAACGTTTATAGAACATCTTAAACCTTAACTCTCACTTACAAATCTTAATGTCTTGGTCCCTTTGCTTCATCTTCTCTCTCTTTTTGTCCATTTTTTCTTTTCTGGTTGCTCTGATTTATGGGGTTTAAGGGTCCACTCTCCCTGGATTTATTCTTTATGGCATTATTTTACAAGCTTTGTTCCACGCCCTTCTTTCCACCAGTCCAGCCATGATCTTTTCTGCTTTGCAGTGGATCCTGTAATCTGTTGTTCCCCTTGAGCTTCCTTGAGGAATTCTTGAATGGCAGAAATTAAGATGAAATACAACTTTTGAAACACACAGTTAATATAAAAAGCAAGCTTCACCTGTACCTACTACTCTCATATAAGGTGATCTGTCTCTTAAAGAGGAAAAGAATGATGTCCGTTGCAAAATATTGGACACTTTGAGCGGAAAATACAAGCTGCATTGCAAAAAGCCTTAAAGGTCACCCAGGTAGCTGGGACCATTATCTTACATTTTAGTCAAATTTGCTGGGTCTGGATGATCTTAGTGGCAGAAGTCTTGCCCTGAATTAAACCAACGATTAGTTGAGCATTTATTATGTGCAAGGCATTATGGGACATACAAAGAGGTGCAGAATGTACTTGCTTCCTTTGAGGAGCTTAAAACTCATGGTAGAGATCTGTACATATAAAAGTAAATTTATAATACAAAGTTAATGAGTCATTCAGATATTAAGTGCAGTAGGAAAGCAGAAAAAAAGAATCAGTATTGGTGGCCAGGATCATCAGAGAAATATAGGGGCAAAGGGCATTGCCCCATATTTAATTAAAATCTCTCTAAAGACAGGTACACTTATTAGCCCTGCAGACAGGCTAACTCATAGACAGAAAACAGTTGGATCATTCTATTCTTACCTTTTCATTGCTTGAGACAGATTTATTTTGCATTATCGTTGGACGTTTTCCTCTTTTTGTTTCTTTTAAACAGAGTGCACATTTGCCTAATTTAATTGCTTATTTGTTTCCTTGGAAGATTACGTCAATGAAATTTCTTCTTCTAGGAACTGAGTCCTTATTTTCGATTATGTATTCTTGTTTTATTGTTAATAATGAATTTGATTCATTGTATGCTAATTAAACCTACTGTAGAAAGGAGTTTTTGAATGTCAGGGCATTGTAAAGACAAGGCCGCATGTCTTAGAAACAGATGGGCTTGAGTTTGAAACCATCCTCTACTACTGACCTTGCTAGGTGAACTTTATTCAATTTATTTAGTCTCTTAGCCTCTGCTTCTTTACCTGAAAAATGAGGTCATGTTTCATTTAATATTTATTTTATGGGGTTTATTTTGTAGCACTACATGAGGTAACATACATGATGTTTCGGTTGGGTGCATAGAAGGTGTCCTATATATACTAGCAACTATCATTATCTTTTTCTAATTATCCCGATTTATTTCACATATGTGAATACCCAAAAGGAGTCTGTAATTTTAGGAACCATGTTAAGGTCTCTGGATTAAACTAAAGGATTTTTAAACTTAATGCTTTCAAAAATTGTACTGGCTAGAGCACATTGCCGTTTTTTCATGTTGTTTAGATCTTCATGGTACTTTGTGGGTGGTCTGCCCATTGAGTTTCTTGTCTATTTTTTTTTAAAGAAGAGTATCTATAATTCTTAAAATGGGTATTTTGCCAATTTTCACATGCCTTGTTTTCTCTTCTCAAATCAACATGTCTCCGTATTTATACAATTCAGAGTTCAAACGACATTCTTTGCACTGCTGTCACTGTACATAAAGACAATCCAAACTTGTTATGCCTAAATATAAAACACAATCCAAGTAAGTGAACAGATGTGTGGCATGAGCAAAGCCTTACCATGTTGTTCCTATTTATCGTCTGCCTTGTTTGGAGGGCGTGCCTAGTGCTGGGAGGTGGTGGATAAAGGGTCTTGCCAATTGCACTTATTTAGAGAGACATTTTATGTACATTTTGTTCCTCTGTTCCGTTGCACTGCCCTTGGGTGACACAATGGTTTTTAGGAAGTTGGGTTAAACTTGTCCAGCCTTGGAAATGATTTTTTAAATGTTTTGTAGTTACAAAAATTATGTTTATTTCAGAAAATAAGACATGTTTTCCTAATTTTGGAGCCAAGATAATGAGTTTTCCAAATGCAAGATGTCCAGCAAAATTCCATCCAGTTTTCAAAATTTACACTTAAAAATATTGCATTGTACTTATTCTCTACTCCGTTTTGCACCTTTCCCATGATAATAAGAATGAGAAAATACAAGCACTTGTCTATGGAAAGTAGACCCCACCTCCTCTGTCAGACACAAGTCTCCATGAAGATGAAATCCAAAAAACAAGAGCTGTGTTTGTAGGACGGCTCCTTTGTCCCTCTCCTCTTCCAGTATTATTCCTGGGATCAGGGGAAGGTAGATCAAGCTGCCCAACAGCACTCAGCCCAAAGGGTTCAGGCTGTGTTCCAGGTACGCGGGCCTCTCACTGCTGTGGCCTCTCCCTTTGCAGAGCACAGGCTCCGGATGCGCAGGCTCAGCGGCCATGGCTCACGGGCCCAGCCGCTCCGCGGCATGTGGGATCTTCCCGGACTGGGCCACGAACCCGTGTCCCCTGCATAGGCAGGTGGACTCTCAACCACTGCGCCACCAGGGAAGCCCCCCAGACCCATTTCTTAGGGGTTGCTTACTAGTCTTTCTGGCATGTGTTCTAGGTCTTGAAGGAAAACATCAATTGAGATTTATACCTGGTTCAGGTATGTCTTTATTAATATATAATACTACTAATAAAAAGATTACCTGGAAATAATTGACACTTCAGGAAGGAATGAACTACAAATTCCGCGTCCCTCCAGACTGATTCTGTCAGTAAAAAACCATCCCTTCCCTTTTATCAGGTACAGTATTGCTAGGAATTACTGTCCTGAGTCCCTTTCTTTTTCCATCTTTCTGATTTTCCGCTGGCCTATGGTATGTTTCTAAGCTCATGACCGAAGACAGTTTATATTTACTAAATATTCGTCCATATGCAAATGGCACCAGCCCTATGACAGGCGTGCAGGGAAGTGTCTAGAGCACACACATGGGATGAACTTTCTGGCTTCAACTTCTGATTTTTACTGCCTGTGGTGATAACCAGGAAGTCAGCTTCTCCTAGCGTGTTTCCTTCCCTGTTCTGACGGTGATGCCATTTAGTGCCTTCCTCACAGGGCTGGATTTTAGGACAATAGCAAAATTACCAGATGCCTCCTTTCATGTGCTGGGTCTTGCTTAAATTAAAATGAAACAAACAAACAAACAAAAACTATTATTCAACGGAAGTTCTAGGAGATGATGAGACAGGTAAAAAACAAAGGGTTTTGGGTGTTTCTTTCAGGGTTCCTATTAAATATAGTATTACTCACTCTGACATCAGTCCCTGGCAAATGTGTGATTCTTTCTGTCTTGGGCAGGAAAAGACCCTTGAGTAGGCTCCACCCTGTATTATGGACCCTTGATGACATCCAACCATAACTCTTCATTTGAGGAAGGATCAGAGGTGGCATCCAAACATAACTTTTTTTCCTGATGAAGAAAACTTCAGGAAAGGGGTTTATTGTTCCTTTCAACTTAATTCCTTAATTGAACATTAAAAAGCAAGCAAGCATAATTTCATAATTTCTAGACAAGGAGGCTTCAATCAAGAGATACTGCAGGTATTAACGTTTTCCCCAACTTTGGTGTCATTTATCTTTTTTTTTTAACATCTTTATTGGAGTATAATTGCTTTACAATGGTGTGTTAGTTTCTGCTTTATAACAAAGTGAATCAGCTATACATATACATATATCCCCAAATCTCCTCCCTCTTGTGTCTCCCTCCCACCCTCTCTATCCCACCCCTATGGGGCATGCGTATCTTGCATCGCTTTGCTTAATAGTTCTCATTTACTAGCCCCATGTGTTGTGTGTCCTGCATGAGGATATCAGAGAGTTTACATAAGATGTTGCTTTTATTGTTAAATGAGATTGCACATTCCCAGCATTTAGCCTGGTGTCTCGTCCCTAGCAGACTCGATAAATGTAAATAAAAATCCCTACCTTGACTCTTCCTACCACATCAGGGCTGCTGTTTAAATGCCAATAGCCGTGGCTTCTCAAGATTTCTATTGCTGGTCCTCCAAGTTCGGTCTGTAAGGAATGCAGGTTATGCAACTATTATTTTTATTACTGTACTGCTTTTTAAATTTACTATTCTACAAATTGCTGACTAGGCTACAAGAGCCACGATGTAAACGTTTTGTGTATAACACATGTTCCAAACCACCTTGTCTGGGCTGTTGTGGACAAAGAAGTTTAAAAACCAATTAGGTTTTGGACAAGAACAAAAATTAGTTTCAGAATAACGTGTAATGCTCTCCCCTGTTTCTAAGATTCTGTTGCCCATTAATTCCTTCTCTTGTTTCCCTCCTCACATGATTCCTGTTTAATCATTTCATGTTTACTTCAATGTGAGCTTATATTAATTATGTAGCTCACCAGTCTGGTCACTAGGAAGGATGAACAGACATTTGATTTGGTAAAGGAACCCCGAGACAGCCTCATTTCTGGGCCTCCTTCCACCTCTGAGCGAATGCCAGGTTGTAATGAAAGTTTCTTTGGATACCACGCTTTCCTCTTAAAGTAATTAAAGCCTGCAGGTCTTAGCTACAAAGCTGGTTGATGCAACATGATTTAGCAGAGCATTTTGAGTTTACACAACGCTACGCTTGAAACGAAAGAATGGGATTGGCTCTTAGCTTCTTATTTGGATTTCTTTTGTGCCTGGCCCTGAAAGTGTGGTCACCCTCAATGTGGATTAGGACCACACTTAGGACCACCATACAAATCTCAGAGAGGCTTGTACTCCCACCTTTGTACTTGCTGAGACCTAATCAATGTGTCTCTGGCTGGTCACGGTACAGCCCATTTCATTGGGAACCTGCAGGCACCATTTGGGAGCCTGGCCAGGCGGCAACCTCAAGATTGGCTTGTTCTTTGATTGGGTTACTAGTCTGTGTGAAGACAGGTTTACTTAGAGAAAGAAAAAAAAAAAAAAAGACCTGGTTGTAGCTCCACCCCTACAACTAGAAAGCCCTTAATCAGACCAATGGCAAACTTGTAAAAAGCAATATTTGGAAAAACAAGTGATGAGTTAAATGAACAGCATGCATTTATGAAAATTTTCAAATCAGATACCTAATCTCAGATTGAGTAAGGCAAAAGGGATTCTGAGTGTTCCTGAATCATGTCCCTCTAATATTATCAATGGGAAGTATTGTGAAAGGGAATTCAGAAGTCAGCCAACAATTTTGGAAGAGGAAGATAGTTGATAATCTGGGAAATCTGTTCATGAGTCATTAGATTCCAGAACTTGAGACTGGCTCAAGGAAGAGATTCCATATAAGAGACCACCCAGATGTTATTCAGAACAATGATTCTCAGCCCCAACTGTATCTTAGGATCACCTGGGGAGCTTTCATGTGAATATTTTCATAACTGGACCTTCTCCTAGAGATTCAGGGGAGGGGCATAGGCATATTATAAAGATCCTTTAGGTGATTCCAAAGTGAAATCAGATAGAATCAGTGATTGAGAGTAGTTGGTCAGACGTACGAAAAGGGGAGGAAGAAAGATCCTTAAACATACAGCCTAGGTCAGCATCACTTGGATATGAAAATACAGATGGCTGCTCCTATCCCCAGAATTTCTGATTTATTAGGTCTTGGGTGTAAGTTCTGAGAATTTGAATTTCACACTAATTTCTGGGTCATCGTGATGCTGCTGGTCCAGGGCCATATTTTAAGTACCACTAGACTAGGTAAATAGTGGAGGAGAAAGGAGGCAAAACAGGCATGGTGGGCTCATGAGGGAGGCCCTAGGCTGAAGTGACACTGTGCCAGCTCAGGGAATAGCAGCTGTGGTCAAGTGCTATGATCTAGAAGCTTGCTACACAAACTAGGCCCCTCAGACCAGCAGCATAGCACCACCTGGATGCTTGTTAGAAAAGTAGAATCTCAGGCCATGCTCCAGAACTAGAATTGTTATTTTAACAAGATACTCACATAATTTGCATGTATTCTAAAGTTGGAGAATCTTACTAGTGGTACAATTACCATGATATCAGTGGTATGAAGCATTGGCTTCATATTGTAATTTTGGGGGGGGGTCTCATATCAGACCAATGAAATCTGAACCTCTAGGAGTAGAACCCAGTGTTAGTATTCTTAAAGCTCCCTGGATGAAACTTTGATAACCACTAATCTAGAATTTAATTTGAAACAGTATAGTCATTTGTTACTGTACTTCTTGTTTTTTCTTGACCTGCCATGAGTCAGAAAATAGAAAGATAAGGAAGCTACACACAGTGGATGGATGGACGTTAGTATATCCAGCTGAGAGGTGAAAGGAACAGCAGAAGCGGGGAAGATGGTGCAGGGAATGACTAGGCCATTTCACTCTCACTTGCTTCATTAGGAGATGCTCACTGAATCTAGGCTGAACATGCAAAACCAATCTGCTGGCATTCCTCTGGGTTTCTGTACATCTCCTCCATGATGCTGTCTTCTCCCCAACTCCCCTGACTTGAATTGACCCCTTACTTGTACCTTTATGTTCCAGAACTTTCCAACACATAAATCTATCAGAGCACCTGCTAACATGTTAAACTTTATCTACTTGTTTATGTGTTTTGGGTCGTCGTGTCTCCATTGTCATTTGTTTCTACGTATTCTTTTATTTCCTCTTTGATTTCTTCAGTGATCACTTCGTTATTAAGTAGTGTATTGTTTAGCCTCCATGTGTTTGTATTTTTTACAGATCTTTTCCTGTAATTGATATCTAGTCTCATAGCGTTGTGGTCGGAAAAGACACTTGATACAATTTCAAGTTTCTTAAATTTACCAAGCCTTGATTTGGACCCAAGATATGATCTATCCTGGAGAATGTTCCATGAGCACTTGAGAAAAATGTGTATTCTGTTGTTTTTGGATGGAATGTCCTAAAAATATCAATTAAGTCCATCTTGTTTAATGTATCATTTAAAGCCTGTGTTTCCTTATTTATTTTCATTTTGGATGATCTGTCCATTGGTGAAAGTGGGGTGTTAAAGTCCTCTACTATGAATGTGTTACTGTCGATTTCCCCTTTTATGGCTGTTAGTATTTGCCTTATGTATTGAGGTGCTCCTATGTTGGGTGCATAAATATTTACAACTGTTATATCTTCTTCTTGGATTGACTCCTTGACCATTATGTAGTGTCCTTCTTTGTCTCTTCTAAAAGTCTTTATTTTAAAGTCTATTTTGTCTGATATGAGAATTGCTACTCCAGACTTCTTTTGGTTTCCATTTGCATGAAATATCTTTTTCCATCCCCTTACTTTCAGTCTGTATGTGTCTCTAGGTCTGAAGTGGGTCTCTTGTAGACAGCAAATATATGGGTCTTGTTTTTGTATCCATTCAGCCAATCTGTGTCTTTTGGTGGGAGCATTTAGTCCATTTACATTTAAGGTAATTATTGATATGTATGTTCCTATTCCCATTTTCTTAATTGTTTTGAGTTTGTTATTGTAGGTCTTTTCCTTCTCTTGTGTTTCTTGCCTAGAGAAGTTCCTTTAGCATTTGTTGTAACGCTGGTTTGGTGGTGCTGAAATTTCTCAGCTTTTGCTTGTTTGTAAAGGTTTTAATTTCTCCATCAAATCTGAATGAGATCCTTGCTGGGTAGAGTAATCTTGGTTGCAGGTTTTTCTCCTTCATCACTTTAAATATGTCTTGCCAGTCCCTTCTGGCTTGCAGAGCTTCTGCTGAAAGATCAGCTGTTAACCTTATGGGGATTCCCTTGTGTGTTATTTGTTGTTTTTCCCTTGCTGCTTTTAATATGTTTTCTTTGTATTTAATATTTGACAGTTTGATTAATATGTGTCTTGGCGTATTTCTCCTTGGATTTATCCTGTATGGGACTCTCTGTGCTTCCTGGACTTGATTAACTATTTCCTTTTCCATATTAGGGAAGTTTTCAACTATAATCTCTTCAAATATTTTCTCAGTCCCTTTCTTTTTCTCTTCTTCTTCTGGAACCCCTATAATTCGAATGTTGGTGCATTTAATGTTGTCCCAGAGGTCTCTGAGACTGTCCTCAGTTCTTTTCATTCTTTTCTCTTTATTCTGCTCTGCAGTAGTTATTTCCACTATTTTATCTTCCAGGTCACTTATCCGTTCTTCTGCCTCAGTTATTCTGCTATTGATCCCATCTAGAGTATTTTTAATTTCATTTTTGTGTTGTTCATCGTTGTTTGTTTCATCTTTAGTTCTTCTAGGTCCTTGTTAAATGTTTCTTGCATTTTGTCTATTCTATTTCCAAGATTTTGGATCATCTTTACTATCATTATTCTGAATTCTTTTTCACGTAGACTGCCTATTTCCTCTTCATTTATTAGGTCTCGTGGGCTTTTATCTTGCTCCTTCATCTACTGTGTGTTTTTCTGTCTTCTCATTTTGCTTATCTTACTGTGTTAGGGGTCTCCTTTTTGCAGGCTGCAGGTTCGTAGTTCCCATTGTTTTTGGTGTCTGTCCCCAGTGGCTAGGGTTGGTTCAGTGGGTTGTGTAGGCTTCCTGGTGGAGGGGACTAGTGCCTGTGCTCTGGTGGATGAGGCTGGATCTTGTCTTTCTGGTGGGCAGGTCCACGTCTGGTGGTGTGTTTTGGGGTGTCTGTGGACTTATTATGATTTTAGGCAGCCTCTCTGCTAATGGGTGGGGTTGTGTTCCTGTCTTGCTAGTTGTTTGGCATAGGATGTCCAGCACTGTAGCTTGCTGGTCGTTGAGTGAAGCTGGGTGCTGGTGTTGAGATGGAGATCTCTGGGAGATTTTCGCCATTTGATATTATGTGGAGCTGGAAGGTCTCTTGTGGACCAGTGTCGTGAAGTTGGCTCTCCCACCTCAGAGGCACAGCACTGACTCCTGGCTGCAGCAACAAGAGCCTTTCGTCCACACGGTTAAAAAGAGGAAAAGGGGAAAAAATCATAAATCTTGCTCTCAAAGTCCACCTCCTTAAGTTGGGATGATTGGTTGTCTATTCATGTATTCCACAGATGCAGGTACATCAAGTTGATTGTGGCGCTTTAATCCGCTGCTTCTGAGCCTAATGGGAGAGATTTCCCTTTCTCTTCTTTGTTCGCACAGCTCCCAGGGCTCAGCTTTGGATTTGGCCCCGCCTCTGTGTGTAGGTCGCTGGAGGGCGTTTGTTTTTTGCTCAGACAGGACTGGGATAAAGGAGCCGCTGATTCGGGGGCTTTGGCGCACTCAGGAGGGGGGGGAGGGGCACTGCGTGTGGGGCGGGCCTGCGGCGGCAGAGGCCGGCGTGACGTTGCAGAAGCCGGCGTGACGTTGCAGAGGCCGGCGTGACGTTGCACCAGCCTGAGGCGCGCCGTGCGTTCTCCCGGGGAAGTTGTCCCTGGATCCCGGGACCCTGGCAGTGGCGGGCTGCACAGGCTCCCGGGAGGGAGGTGTGGAGAGTGACCTGTGCTCGCACACAGGCTTCTTGGTGGCGGCAGCAGCAGCCTTAGCGTCTCATGCCCGTCTCTGGGCTCCGCGCTGTTAGCCGCGGCTCGCGCCCGTCTCTGGAGCTCCTTTAAGCGGCGCTCTGAATCCCCTCTCCTCGCCACCAGGAAACAAAGAGGGAAGAAAAAGTCTCTTGCCTCTTCGGCAGGTCCAGACTTTTCCCCGGACTCCCTCCCGGCTAGCCGTGGCGCAGTAACTCCTTCAGGCTGTGTTCCCGGCGCCAACCCCAGTCCTCTCCTTGCGCTCCGACCGAAGCCCGAGCCTCAGCTCGCAGCCCCGCCCGCCCTGGCGGGTGAGCAGACAAGCCTCTGGGGCAGGTGAGTGCCGGTCGGCCCTGATCCTCTGTGCGGGAATCTCTCCGCTTTGCCCTCCGCACCCCTGTTGCTACGCTCTCCTCTGCGGCCCCGAAGCTTTCCCCCTCCGCCCCCCGCAGTCTCCGCCCGCGAAGGGGCTTCCAGTGTGTGGAAACATTTCCTCCTTCACAGCTCTCTCCCACTGGTGCAGGTCCCGTCCCTATCCTTTTGTCTCTGTTTATTTTTTTCTTTTGCCCTAACCAGTTACGTGGGGGGTTTCTTGCCTTTTGGGAGGTCTGAGGTCTTCTGCCAGCGTTCAGTAGGTGTTCTGTAGGAGTTGTTCCACGTGTAGATGTATTTCTGGTGTATCTGTGGGGAGGAAGGTGATCTCCGCGTCTTTCTCTTCCGCCATCTTCCCGGAAGTCCACTCATATACTTTGATTTCTGAAGAGATTTAGGATTGCTTTTATATTGACCAAGATTATTTGAAATCTAAAGACATAGCCTGCACATTACTGATTAAAAAGCTTTTTTATTGTAAGGGAAATGTTGGTTTGGTAGAATTATTCAGATTGCCTATTTATGCTTATTTACTTTTCTATATCTGAATTTTTACATTAATCTCACTTGCAAAAAAGTCATATATAATTTTGAAAATTCATTTTGTTTTTCTTAAATTTTCATTTGGTTACCTATAATGCTTAAGTGTAAAATGGCAATTTAGATGATAAATGATGGTATTAATTTTTCTTTCTGTCATATGAAGCCTATTCATCACCAGAGTGATAATAGTTTAATATAGAATTTCTCCTTTTAAACCTACAAAATAGCTCCTTAAATCAAATTATTTCTGTTTATGTTTTTGTTCTTTGTGAATAGCTAGAATATTTGCATGTAGAATATTTTCATTTATCTCTGGAATCTTAATTAGGGACCTTAATAAGTATATTAGAGTATTTTTTTTTGGTTATTTTATTTCTATGCAATAGGAAATGTGATATTCACCCTCACCTTAAAGTGGGTAAATAATCAGTGCACTTGAACTTTCCATTTAGCTTATTGGGACAGGGTATTTTCAAGTATTCATAGCGTAAAATGTAATGCTATATACAGTTAAGCCCCACCCTGACAGAAGTGATGGAAATCATTAAGTTGTAAAGTTGTAATCCACTGAGCCAGTGACATCCTTTTCGAAAAAGAGAGGAGCAGCAGAGATCTCTCTGTAGAAATACGTGGCCAATGTCTAATTCTCACTGAGAATAGAAATTGGGATTTTTACCCCATATTTCCTGTTTCTTTTCTTTTTCCTTACTGGTTATTAACCAATGAAGCCATATTATCTCTCAAAAATGGCCTGGTCAATCAAAAGAAGTTTCCTCCAGGTAGCTTATTTTAGTAGTTTTGAAAAAAAGCTTTTTCTTATTCTTTTAATTTCTTTTTATACACTTCTCTTTATTTCTTGTTTTCTCTATCATGAAGATCAACAGACTTCTTCCTCATATTTGTTTCCATTAATTTGAAAATGGTTCATATATTGGATATTTATTGAGCACTTATTATATGCCAGATACTATTCTTGATACAATACATTATTATGACAGCGAAGATCCATTGTCTTCGTGATGCTTATATACCAGTCAGGGGAAGAGAGATGATAGGCAATAATCATGGTTCACAGTAAATTACCTGACACTGTGGAAGGAAATACACGCTAAGGGGGGATAAAAAGGAACAATCTGAAGGGAATTACTTGGGTGAGTGTACGTATGTGTGTGTGGGAGTGTTGAAGAGTAGCTTACAATTTTTAAATGGATTAGTCAGGGTGATTCTCATTGAGGCAGTGATATGTGAGCAAAACCTTGAGGTAGAGTTGGGACATGCCTGGTATGTTCCAGGAATATCAACAAACCTGTATGATATGAGAGAGAGAGGGAGAGAGAGGTGAGTTGTCTTTTATCCTGAATGAAATGTGGAACCATTGCAAAGCTTAAAAGGACAGCTATGGCTGCTGGTTTGAGAATAGCTAGGAGAGGGGTCAAGATGGAAGCAAGGAGACCAGCTAGTTTATTGTTTCGGGGGGAAGATGGAAGTGGGTTGGACCAGAGGATTAACAGTAGAGGTGGTGAGAAGTTATAGAATTGTAGATGTATTTTGAATATGCAAGACAACAGGATTTCCTGACAGACAGAATGTGAGGTGTAAGTGCAATAGAGGGGTCAAGAAAAATACCTGGGTTGTTAAACTGTTCCTTTGACTCTTCTTCTGTGAGTCTGAATTACCCAGGCAGATTCTTCTTATGCTTGTGGAAAATGTTTCCATACCTTCAATACTTCCTATGGCTGTTTTCTGAAATTCTTCTGTTGTATTTTTTTAACATTCTATTAAAATGTTCATAATAAGTATGGGAAAACAATTCCCATAAAGAAGTTGCACAAGGGTAATCCAGAGGAAACTGGTTTCAATTGATGAAAATTTGGAGAGAGATAAGCACCATGTTCTCTGACAGGTAGGTGAAGAGAAGAAAAGGGGCCAATTTTGTTGGCAACTTCAGTTGTTGTGGAAATGGCTCTGTATCTTTGAGCATCATCAGAAATTATCTCAGATAGCATTAACCTTAATAAACACCTGGCCTTAGTCTGGACCTTCCTTTTAAGGACCTCCAGGCCCAGCCCTTACATTCTCATCTATACTATGACTAATTGTATTAGAGTCATGACTCTCATGGGTTGTTCCCCATGTAATAGAAGTCATTTCCTAAATGTCTTCCATCCCACCTATGAGAGACTATGGAAGATTCACAATATTCTATACCTGACCGTATGGCATCTCCAACATCAAGGCTGTAATATTTGTCATCAAAAGTGCATTCATTTTGCCAAGCACCTGTTTTGGAAATATGAATGTGAATGATGTTATGGAATAATTTTAGTAAAATGTGAATTTTGAGTTTGTTTAAGCATATTTCTTCCATAAACCAAAACATGTAGAAATACACAAAGCATACACACGGACACACCTCAGACATCTCCCAGGTAGCATTAACCTTGAAGGTTGTCTTTTCCTATTCTTTGAGTTTGTGATTTTTTTCTACATTAAATAAAAAAAAAAAAAACAACTCACCTCTTTCAACATCCCAGATGAATCTAAGCGTTTTGGTTCAAGTCGCCAAGCATATACAAAAGGAAAGCACTATTTATACTTGAAGACCTTAAATGGAAATTGCCAAATCCAGGTCCTTTTGGTGCCAGTAGTGACTGTTGTAGTAGCTTTAAACGTTGCTGCAATTTCCAAAACCCTTGGCTGTTGGGCAAAGTTGTGAGCACAGATGAGAAAGTATTTCCAGCAGTGATACAGAAGAAGTTAATTGAAGAAGGAGGCTACACGTTGGACCTAATTTTCAAATTTGATGAAACAGGTATCTACTATAGATGCATGCTTTGAAGGACCTTCATCTCCACGACAGGAAAACATGCCCCAGGGTTTAAGGCTGCAAAAGGTTGTTGAACTGTGATGTTCATGCCAACTCCCAAGTGAGATCAATGGGTTACATCTGTCCATATCTGCTGTTACAACTTTCTATTTCAGATCACCTTCCTTCCACCACTTCGAAATAATTCACAGGCTGCAACTCTTCCCAGCCCAAGTCCACAGCAAACTTCAAGTCTTTTCCAAGGTAAAGTGTCATATTTATTGTAGCATTTGTGCATTGCTTAACCATTGAACCTGTAGGAAACCCTGCTGCTGTTATTAGGTTCCTATCTTTTTTTTCCTATGAGTCACTGATTAACATTTTTTAGTGTTGTGTCCCTAATCCCATTTTACCCATAAATCATGCTTTTTTTTTTCACAATTTAGCATAATGTGATGATTTTTAGGAATGCATATATGGCATTATTGCAGAACTGACAGTATGGGACAATAGCATATTTTTTTCTTGAAACAGAATGACTGTGTTAGCTGTTAAGAACTGATCTTTCAAATCGTTTGGTATGCATGGTCGAGTAGTCTCTATCTTCTGGGTCAGTTACAGAATTATAGAATGACATGGGATTTTTAGAAGTTATTTAATTAAAGTATGTCATTTAATGGAGAAACAATCTGAGAGAGGTCAAATGACTTCAGTAAAGTTACCTGGCAAGACAGTGACAGATCTAGGATTAGGGTCTGGGTCTCTTGATTCCGAGTTCAGTGCTCTTTCTTGTTCAGATTGGTTTAATGCTGTGGTTCTGACAGGCTAGTCTTTGAACCAGTAGCATCAGTATCACCTCCAAACTTGCTAGTGGTGTAAGTGCAGTGGGCCGGCCCAGCAGCCCTCTAGGTGATTTGAATGTACACTAAAGTCTGAGAGCCACTGGCTTAGATGACAAACCGCCCATATCTCTGTGACCCAGGAGACAAAGGAATAATAGAAACTGGATCTAAATTATTTAGCACAGTTTGAAAAGGTTACATTATTTTTGTGATTTTCATAGATTCAAAAGAAGTATTCTAAAAATACAGACAGTTCTAAGGTTTTGGTTTTATCCATTGAAACAAGTATATACAGCACACATACACAAAATAAGGCAGGTTCTAGATGATAACCTCCCTTTAGATAGTATTCAGAGGATAGAAAAAGTGAATTTTCTTCTTAACAGCTTGTTAAAAGTAAGCCACCAAAAAACCCAAATATATATGTGAAAATCTATATATGTGAAACTCTATTTGTGTGTGTGTGTGTATAGTTATAATGTTGGGAATAACAAAATAGCAATCAAAGAAACAGTTTAGTCAGACCGAATATTTTGTAGTGTACTGTGAACTAGAAAGACAGAGTTCCAATAGTTATGAGCTGTCTTTCCTATTTTCCCAACTGACCACTGGATATGAAGTTGTGTGAACCAGGAAGGTGGGGGATGTTTCCTTAAGTTCTTTACAATCTGTGGAATTTTCAGTGCTATTTTTCGTTTGTAAATATTAATGTTTTGGGCCAGTTTAGAACTTTAACTGGGGAACTTAGGCACATGAATGTTAGTCAAAAATTCACTTAGGAATCAATGTAAGAGGTTTTAGCTTTCCCTTAGTTAAAAGACACATTTTTCAGTCATAATAAATTTTTCATTTGCTTTTCCTCACTTACCTCACATGGAGCAACTCTAGGCCTTAATGCCTGTCAAAGATGCTAAGTGACAGGTGAGCAACTCAGCTAAGAGAGTGGTCTAGGCAGTGAAGGCACACTGGCCTTTGAAACCTGGATCACAGCTTCCTAGGTGGCCTTGGGCATGTCACCTAACCTCTTGGGAGTTTCAGTGTCCTTATCTGTAAAGTGGGGATAATGTAGCCCTCCCTTATGGGTTGTAGTGAGGATGAAATGATATCATATATGTAAAGCCTCAGTCCCTAATCAATCACCATGTTGTTAATACTTACATTTCCAATGAGTTTGAATTTTTTTTTCCACCTCTGTCTAATTTTTTGAGGGATCTCAGGCTTTGGTCAGCTTCTCAGTGGTTTCTTTATGACTAGTTGTGTCATTTTTATCTCATTGGTTGTGCCTTTCTATTTGAAGTTGCTATTATTTATGTGCTAGTTATTTTTCCCCCTGGTTGTAATTTCCTTAGGGACTGGGATCATTGTCACCTACTACATTGGAACAGTGTCCTTCATATACTAGGTGCCCAATAAATATGGTGGAATGATTGAGAGAATAAACAAGTGAACAGTTCAGGTAGTGGGCACACTGAATAAGTCATAATGTTTGCTTCTTTTGGTAACAAAAATATCCTTTCATGACATTAATTCCCCTTGTGAATCAACCTATATTTTGTTCCTGGATACCTGACGAAGAAATGTAAACCCACACCGATGTGTTTATTGATACGTAAAGCCCATGTCAAGTTGAATCTGAAGGAAAGTGAAGGATAGAAGTGTGACCGTATAAACAAATGGCGCTTGTTGTTTCACGTGAACCGCTATGTGACACTAATCCAGAAATGCATGCCAGGGGCCGTTGAAATATGCTATGCATTACTAGCAGTGATGTTTCTGGAACTGTACATGTGATAAGATTTATATACCAATGTTCTCAATCAGATTCTAGGGATCAATTAATCACACTATCAATAACAAAGAAACAGGTGTGCTTTCTAAAGACTTGTGCTTGCTAAAGGCAATCTTTTCCTCCCTACTGGTACTACCTTGTAAATGCAGTTTGGAATTTTTCTTCTGTTTGGTGCTAGGAAAATTGAAAGCTGAATTCTTGCTAGGATAAAGCAGGTATGGGCTTGTATTCATTGACCCTATGACTTTAACCACAGTCACTAGTGTAGTGCTTTGTGGGCTCCATTAGGCACAGTTCATTTTAATGATGAAAACGGCAAGGCTTAGGGCCGCCCTGAACAGGCACTAAAAGGACCTTCACTGCTCTGGGTAGGACATATTTTAGTGGTCTGTTTAGTTTAGCTGGTGAATATAATATGGCCTTTCTATGAGTTTTTGGTTCAAGATATATATATATATATTTTTTTTTCTCATATTTCTCTTGAGTTTTTATTAAAAGGTTAGTAAAAGACTAATAAAAGCATGTAGATGGTAGGGATCTGCAGATAAGAGATGACAATGAATTTCTGGAAAACGAAAAATAGTTGAACTGCATTGGTTGATGAAGCAGGATCAAAAAAGTGATCACCTGGAGGAAGTGGCAGGGGGAGAGGGAACCAGTAGATCCAGCAACACCCCAGGGAGTTGATCAGTAGAAGAGAGCAGAATTGCAAATACAAGGTCTATTTGAAAGTTGAGAAGAAAACCAGAGTTCTCCCCTGCCACCTCTTTTTCTCCTTCACACACAATGCTTACTCTTGCATGTAAAGGGATATGGGGAGGGGGTCTTCAGGCACAGATAGAGCCAACTCATAGATTATTAAAAATAATTTGATGATTCCACGAATTGTAACAAAAGTCCTTCCATTTTCATTTCTTTATTTATATGAACAATGTTTTTCAATGTGTATATCCAGAAAAATAGCAACCAAATTGAGGCTGAAATATGTCAGTAGTATTCTAAACAAATGAGCTGATTGAACAAAAACATCCCACACGCGGCTGCTGCTTATACCTGTACAGATGCACTACTTCAAGGATGATGCTCACGCAGGCTTTGGGTTGAATGGCGCCCCCTGCAGTTGTGCAGGGCCTAAGATGCTGAACTGAACGGAGGGGCCCTGTATCATTCCTTTTACTTAGGGGCATTTTTACATTTTGTGTTTGATAATTATGTATCAATAGTTGTTATATGCTGTATTTATACTTTTGCTTAATTGTGAACTAATTATAGCTTAATTGAGAAGAAAAAGTTAATAAAGGATTCTAGGATTATAGATTGCAGAAAAAAGTATAATTTCAATTTATATATATTTTTGTTGCAGATGAATATAGAGTGTTCAACAAAATATATGTTTATTCAAGCACCAATATATAACAAATGAGAATATAACAATAAATTTCCGTAGGGGAAGTGAAATAGAAATAGGAGTCCAAGTTGAAAAAGGAATGTTACAAGTTATCAACAATAAAGAAGAGCTAGTTCATGTATTTTTTTTTTTTTTTTTTTTTGCGGTACGCGGGCCTAGGCTCCAGATGCGCAGGCTCAGCCGCCATGGCTCAGGGGCCTAGCCGCTCCGAGGCATGTGGGATCTTCCCAGACCGGGGCACGAACCCATGTCCCCTGCATTGGCAGGCGGATTCCCAACCACTGCACCACCAGGGAAGCCCCTAGTTCATGTATTTTGAAAATGGGCAATAGAGGGTATCGAATATTGCATATAGATTCCATTGGATACATTTATGAGATCTGTAAAAGTGATGTAACAGAGTTATTTAAAAATTTCAGTATTTACAGTATACCAGAAATTACATTTGTAGCAAGTGTTTACTTTATGATGAAACATTTTGTATGTGAACCCAAAGTCATCTAAAGAATACCTAGTTTTTCAGAGTTCTTTTTGGGAATATGACAACAAACAAAATATAATTAAAATCCTTGGAATGGTGGACAGTCAGGCATTTATCAATAGGAGGAAACTGGAGAGATTCTTCTTTAAATGTTTTGAAGCAGTTGTCTGAGAATATTTGGACAAGTTTTACAGATCCTGGGGCTTTATGCTCACATGTAAGAGGACAGCTTAATGGCTGCCTCCTTATCTTTCTATCCTGAAGTTATGGCTGTCTACCTTAAAAAGAGGTTGCACTCGCATACATAAGAATTTGTTAGCCTTTCAATTCTCTTGTACTTAAATGTAGATGGTCAACCAAGGATTGTCAAATATTTGAGGAAAAACAGCAGTATGAAATGGAAAGACTGAAAAGCAAACTAAAAAACTTATCCTGAGCAATGGAGGCAATTAAGATAGTGGAGAAATTACAACAAAACAAATCAAAACAAACTCTCCTTGGAGAAATTAAAGAAGGTATTGCATTCCTAAAACAATAATAGGATGCCAAAAAAAAAAATCAGATAGCAAAAAGAACTCTTAGAAATTAAGTCTAACTGGAAACTAAAAAAAAAAGAAAAGACTCAATAAAAGAGTTGTAAGACAAAGTTAAAGAAATGTTCCAGGATGTAGAAAAAAAAGCTGTCAAAGATTTAGAAAATACGGAAAAGATAGTTAAATGAAGCAGAGATTCCACCCAGGGAATCAAATATTTGATGAATTGAAGTTTCAGAGAAAGAGAGGAACAAAAAAGAAGATTGATGGGGAAGTGAGAATCATAAACATTAGATGAAAGGGCCATTTAACCTTGATGCCAAATCCATTCTCCTTTGAGTAGCACAGGGGTCATGACATTGTAATAAGAGGAAAAATAATTTATCGACCAACATAGTCTTGCCATAAGTTTTATTAATACAGTCACAATTATAAAGCTTATCAGGTTTTGGTTGTTAGAATCAATTTATAGACAAAGCAAAAAAAATGCTATAATTATTATGGTTATAACAGAATGTACATTTCCATTCTTGAAAAAAAGTGAGTATAGTTGAAAGAGATTTGGAGATAAAAGATTGGAAGAAAGGTGTAGGAGGGATGTGGACCCTAAGATGCTCATCTTATAAAAGTAGGAAGTGATGAGATACTCTTTTTATGTTATGGAATAATAGAGGTTCAGTATTGTTCAATGTAACCATTAGAAGGTATGACAATCGTGGAATCCAATTAACGTCCATAATTTGAAGTGATGCAGAGAGAAGGGGAAAGGAGAAGAGTATAAATGAGATACATTTTAATCATGCATAGCATACTAGTTTGCTAGGACTGTCATAACAAAGTACCACAAGGAGAATCTGTTCCACTCTTTTCTTCTGGCTTCTGGTAGCTTTAGGTGTTCCTTGGCTTGTAGACGGCGTTCCTCCTGTGTCTTCACATAGTCTTCCCTCTATGCATAGCTGTCTTTGTGTCCAAATTTCCCTTGTATAAAGGTACTCCAAGATTTCTGTCCCCTGGGTATTTAATCAAACACTAATATAGGTACTGCGGTGAAGGGATTTTGCAATAATTAAAGTCCCAAGTCGGTTGATTGTAAGATATAATCCAGGTAGGCAAATCTAATCACATGCGCCCCAGAAAGTTTTCTCTGGCTGGTTGTAGAAGTGGAAGTCAAAGAGATTCAAATTATGAGAAGGATTCGATATACTATTGCTGTCTTGCAGACAGGAGGGCCACATGATAAGAAGTGTGGTTGCCTCTAGAAGCTGAAAATGGTTTCCAACTGACAGCCAGCAAGAATTCAGGACTTTGGTCCTACGGGTGCAAATGACTGAATTCTGACATTAATGTCAATAAGCTTAAAAAAGGACCTCAAACCAGATGAGAATATAGCCAGCTGACATCTTGATTTCAGTCTAAGCAGAGAACCCAGCCATGCCATGCCAGATTTTTGATCTATAGTAATAAATGGGTGCTGTTTCAGGCTGCTGAGTTTTTGGTGATGGTTATGTCACAATGAAAAACTAATATAAATATCTTTTTTTTTTTTTTTTGCGGTACGCGGGCCTCTCACTGTTGTGGCCTCTCCCATTGTGGAGAACAGGCTCCGGACGCGCAGGCTCAGTGGCCATGGCTCACGGGCCCAGCCGCTCTGCGGTATGTGGGATCTTCCCGGACCGGGGCACGAACCCGTGTCCCCTGCATTGGCAGGCGGACTCTCAACCACTGCGCCACCAGGGAAGCCCACAAGTATCTTTTAAAGAGCATAAAGTTTTAATCTGAAGGCCAATTTTCCCATTTTTTCAATGGATCATTCTTTTGGTGTTATACCTAATTGTAAATAGGACAATGTCACAAACCTTTTATGTTTTCTTCTAGAATTTTTATAGTTTTAGCTCTTACATTTAGATCTATGATCCATTTTGAGTTAATTTTTGTGGATGGTATTAGGTAAGGATCCCTATTAGTTCCCTTGGGCTGCCATAACAAAAGACCATGACAGACATTTATTCTCTCCCAGTTCTGCATTTAATTTTTCAGTTACTTCAGAAGTCTGCAGTTAAGATATCAGCAGGGCTATGCTCCCTTCAAAGACTCTAGAGAAGAATCTTTTCTTGCCTCTTCTGGTTTCTGGTGGTTGCCAATAACCCTCCGTGTTCCTTGGCTTGTGGCAGCATAACTCCAGTCTCTGCCTGAACCTTCAAATGGACTTCTTCATTGTGTCTCCATGTGTGCTCTCTCCTCCCCCTTATAAGGATACCCTGCATTGGCTTTAAGGCTCACCCTGATCCAGTATATCCTCATCTTAACTAATTATATCTGCAAACACCTTATTTTCAAATAAGGTCACATGCTGAGGTTCCAGGTGGACCTGAATTTTGGAGGGACACTGTTCAACCCAGTACTGGATATAAGTTCATTCTTTTGTTTTGTTGCTGAATTTGGTTTACTAATATTTTGTTAAGGATTTTCACATTTATGTTGATAAAGGGTATTGGTCTGTAGTTTTCTTTCCTTGCAGAGTCTTTGCCTGGCTTTGGTATCATAAAATAAAATTGGCAACTGTTCTTTCCTCTTTTATTTTCTGAAAGAGTTTATGAAGAATGGTTACTATTTGAATATTTGATCAAATTCAGTCCACTGATGTCATTTGGACCTGGGCTGTTTTTTTTTTTTAATGGGAATATTTAAAATTACTAATTTAAATTCTTTACTTCTTTACTTGTTTTAAGTACATTGAATTTCTATTTTTTTTCTTGAACGAAGTTGGGTAATTTCTAGATATTTGCCCTTTTTCTCTAAGTTTTCTAATTTATTAGTATAAGGTCATTCAGAATATTCCCTTGTAGTCTTTTAAACTTTGATTAGGGTCTATAGTGATGTCCCACTTGCATTGCTAATTCTTATAACTTATGTCTTTTCTCTTTTTTTCTTGGTCAGTCTGGTTTAAGTTGTATCAATTTTGTTGATATTTTAAAAGAACTGACTTTTGGTTTCAATAAATTTCTCTATTGTTTCTCTTTTTTATTGATTTTCACTTTAATTTAAATTTTTCCTTTTTTTCTTGCTTTGAATTTAATTTGTTACTCTTTTTTTAGTTCATTAAAGTGAAAATGTAGGGCTCCCCTGGTGGCGCAGTGGTTGAGAGTCTGCCTGCCGATGCAGAGGACACGGGTTCGTGCCCCAGTCCAGGAAGATCCCACATGTCGCGGAGCGGCTGGGCCCGTGAGCCATGGCCGCTGAGCCTGCGGGTCCGGAGCCTGTGCTCCACAACAGGAGAGGCCACAACAGTGAGAGGCCCGCGTACCGCAAAAAAAAAAAAAAAAAAAAAGTGAAAATGTAGATTAATGATTTAAGACCTCCTTTTATAATGCAGCTATTTTAAGCTATAAATTTCTCTTTAAACACTGTTTGCTGCATCCCATGTTCAGTTAAAATTATTTTTTAAGTTCATTTGCAGTTTCTTTGAACCTTGAGTTATTTAGAGTGGGTTGTTTCATTTTCAAATATTTATAGATTTTCAATTTTTGTTGTTTTCAATTTCTAATTTAATTCATTTGATGTCAGAGAACATACTTTGAATTACTTTAATTCTTTAACTTTTTGATACTTATTTTATGGCCTAGCATATGGTATCTCCTAGAGACTATTCCACGTGCACTTAAAAGATGTTTATTCTGCTGTTGTTGGTTAGATGTTCTCATAAAACTCAGGTAAGTCAAGTTGGTTAGTAGAGGCATTCTTCTATATCCCCTTTGATTTTCTTTCTAGTCCTGTCAGTTGCGGAGAGTGTCCGATTATGTTGTTGAATTACTTCTTCTTTCGCTGTCAGTCTCATTTCATGGATTTTGATGCTCTGCTGTTAGGTCATTATTTTTTCAGGTTTCTTCTCTACCCCTTTATATTTCTTATCTCTTCCTAGGACTCTCATGACAGGTATGCTGCTTATGCTTGATATCTCATAGGTCTCTGAAGCTCTGTTCATTTTTCTCCACATTTTTCCTTTCTCTTCTTCAAATTGGATAATTTCTATGGATATATCTTTAATATTCTTAATTCCTTCTCTACTATCTCATTTCATGAGTTGTTGAACCCATCTAGTGAATTTTTCATTGTAATCATTACGTCTTTCAATTCTGGAATTTCCGTCTGACCGTTTTTATAGTTTCTTTTTTTTTTTTTTTAAGATTTCTTATATTTGAGTCTGTTAATACATTTTCCTTGAATTTTTTAGCCATGGTTTCTTTGAATTCTTTGAACATTTTATAAAAAATGCTTTGAAGTCTTTGTCTACTGAATACAACTTCCTTACCCGCTCAGAGTTAATTTTTGTTGACAGCTTATTTTCCTGAATATAGGTCACACTTTTCTACTTCTTCACTGTCCTATAAATTTTTGTTGAAAACCTGAATCTTAGATAATATGGTGCAGCAAATACGATTTTGAGTTTTTGCCTCGAGGATGACTATTGCTGCTGTTTTGTTTTCATTGTTTGGCTTGTTTTCATTTATTTTGTTTTTAGTAATGTTTCTGAACTTAATCTGTTGAATCTGTCTTCCCTGTGATGTGTGGCTGCTTCTGTCTCTGCTCAGTTTTTTAAAAACTTTAATAAACAGTCTTAGCTTGGCTTTATAGAGGCTCCTCCGTGTCTGCATAGCACGGTGGTCAACCAGTGATGGTCCACAGACACCTTGAGTCTGTAAGATCTCCCTCCTCTGCTGATGGATCTGAGTGTGGGACTGGGAACATGTTTAAAATTCAGTTTTCAAAAATTCACAGACTTACTTTCTGCCAGGTCCTCCTGGGTCTTTTCTGCAGATCTGCATAGCATCCAGGTCAACTGGGGATGTGCAGGTAGCTTGGATATTCTTGAGTCTTCCCTGCATGTGTGCGCAGCCTCCCGGTCAACAGGGATCCATGGAACACCCATTTAGCCCTTCTTTGGCTCTCTCAACTCCAGGATCTCCTTGTCAATTTTCTGATGAGTTGAATGGTCTACTGCTCACCCCAAGTGGGACTGCAACTCAGGGTAATAGAGCCATGGGCTGTCATCACTTGTTTCCCACTGATTTTGCTACTCTCACTCACAGTGTAACTGAGTATGGGTTTTCTGTCCTCAGCACCAAAATCCCCTTCCACAACAGTGAAACTGCTGGTTTTTATTGCCAGTCCTTCCTTGGAAGCACTACTGCATTGGCCCAGCTGGAGTGGTGTGAGGGGGCACTGCAGATATTGGAGCAACCTTGGTCAAGGATGTACCCACAGTACTTTCCTTAATTTCTGCAGTTTTCCACAAATGCATGTTTCTCCATCTGTTGTTCGTCTCTGGTCTTTTTCCAGAGACTGAATTTATTGTTTTAGATCTTTCCCCCTTCCAAATTTAGATTGTTTCTTGGGGGCTAGGATTTGACCGTCTCTTCATTCTGCCATATCCATGTCCCTTATCATCATTTTTGGAAGATATTTTCCTTGGGTATAGAATTTTTAAACTTAGTGTTGTTTTTCTTTCTGCACTTTAAAGATGTCTGTCCACACTCTTCTGGCTTGCGGAGTTTCTGATGAGAAGTCTATTATAATTCTTAACTTTGTTTCTCTATGTGTGATATGCCTGTTTTCTCTGATTAGCTTCAAGATTTCTTCTTTGCTGTTGGTTTTTAGTGGTTTGTATATGATGTGTATACATGTGTGTGTTTTATCCTACTTGGTGTTTTCTGAACTCCTTTGATCTCTGCTTTGGTGTCTGTAATTAATTTGAGGGAATTTTTAGTCATTATTCCTTTGATGATTTTTTTGCCTGTCTTTTTTTTCTATATTCAAAATTACAGGTGTGGTAGTCCATTTGGAATTTTCCTACTACTTTTGGATACTCTGCTCTATTTTGTTTTGTTTTGTTTTTTTGCTGTCTTTTTATCTTTCTGTTTTAATTTGGGTAATTTCTGTTGCTGAGAGATTGAGTTCAACTGATTTTATTCTCAGTTGTACTGAGACTACTAATAAGTCTATTGATGGCATTCTGCATTTCTCTTACCATATTGTTCATTTCTACATTTCCATCTGATTCTTTATTATTCTATCTCTCTGCTGAAATTCCTCATATATTCATTATGTTGCCCACCTTTTATATTAGAGCTTTTAACACATTAATTACATGTTTTCTTCCATCTTTATTGAGATATAATTGACATATAACACCATGTAATTTTAAGGTATACAGAATGATGGTTTGATATACACAGATTTTGCAAAATGATTACCGCAGTAAGGTTAGTTAACACATCCATCACTTCACATACTTACCTTTTTTTGGTAATGAGAACTTTCAAAATCTACTCACTTAAGTTTCAAGTAAAAAATACATTACTGTATTTTTACCATGTACTGTATATTTACCAGTACTGTATATTTACCATGCTATAAGTTAGATCACATAACTTATTTATTTTAGAACTGGAAGTTTATATACTTTGACCACCTTCAGCCGTTTCCCCGACATCCATACTTCCACCCCAGCAGTGACAAATCTACTTTCTGTTTCTGTGGGTCTTTTTCTTTTTTTCAGATTCCATATATAAATGAGATCATACATTATTTGTCTCTGTCTAAATTTCCTTCCTTTTTATGGTTGAATAATATTCCATTGCATATATGAGCCACATCTTCCTTGTCCCTTCATCTATTGATGGACATTTAGGTTGTTTAGATGTCTTAGCTATTGTAAATAATGCTGCAGTAAATATGGGGTTGCAGATGCTTCTTTGACATAGTGATTTAGTTTCCTTCAGATATATACCCAGATGTGGGATGGCTGGATCATATGGTAGTTCTATTTTAATTTTTTGAGGACCTTCCCATAGTGGCTGCACCAATTCACATTCCCACCAACAGAGCACAAGGGTTCCTTTTTCTCCACACCCTCACCAACACTTGTTATCACTTGTCATTTTGATAACAGCTTATCAAACAGGTGTGAGGTGATCCCTCACTGTGTTTTTTTTTAAATTTTTTATTTATTTATTTATTATCTATTTTTGGCTGTGTTGGGTCTTCATTTCTGCACGAGGGCTTCTTCTAGTTGCGGCAAGTGGGGGCCACTCTTCATCGCGATGCGCGGGCCTCTCACTATCGCGGCCTCTCTTGTTGTGGAGCACAGGCTCAGTAGTTGTGGCTCACGGGCCTAGTTGCTCCGTGGCATGTGGGATCTTCCCAGACCAGGGCTTGAATCCGTGTCCCCTGCATTGGCAGGCGGATTCTCAACCACTGTGCCACCAGGGAAACCCCCTCACTGTGGTTTTGATTTGCAGTTACCTGATGATTGGTGATGTTGATCCCCCTTTCATGTACCTGTTGGTCCTTTGTATGTCTTCTTTAGAAAAATGTATATTCAGGTCTTTTTCTCATATTTTAATTGATTTTTTTTCACTATTGAGTTACATGAGTTCCTTATATAATTTGGATATTAACCCCTTATCCGATATATGACTTTCATGTAATCCAGTAGGTCACTGGCTGTGGTTTGCTGTTGGGGGTGATTGCTAATTTGGCTCTCTGGTCAGGTGGGGCCTCCAGCTGTAGCCACAGTTGAGTTGGCTTGGAGACCATGCTCTACAGTTAGACAAAGTTGCTGTCTGTAATCCCGGGTTGGGTGGAATCGCAGGCTATATGCTTTGTGACTCCATGCCTGGGCAAAGCCACAGTCTGTATTCAGCAACCAAGCAGGGCCATATGCTGGGCTCCACTGCTGAGTGGGGTTGTATGCTGGACTCTGAAGCTGAGCATTACTGTAGACTGGGCTCTGAGGCTGCTCTGGGTCGTTATTTAGGCTCCGTGATTATGCAGGGTCAGGGTCAACAATTGGGCAAGGCTGCTGGCTTGGGTCGCTGCCCATATAGGTTATAGGATGTGCTCTGCACCTACTGGGCATCTGTGGCATGTTTCCCGATGGGGCAGGACTGGAGGTTATGCTCGGAAGTTGGGTGGGACTGCAAGTTTGTACCCTTGCTTGGTGGGCCATAGGATGTGCTCCATGGACACTTAGCTCTTTGGCTTGGGATTCGAACAGACAGAACTGTCAACTGAGCTCTCTGCCCGCCTGGGGCCACCAGCTTGGCTCTGAAAATGGGCAGAGCTGCTAGCTGGGATCTCTTCTTGGACACTGTGGTGAGCAGGAACCTGGTGTCAACAAGGTCTGAGCAGCGGTTGCTATAAGCTCTGACACCTTCTCCATCTCTATTTGATCCCCAGTGGCTGAGCTCCAAAGGTTCCCCCAGTGATTCCCAGGAGGTCAGACCCAAGTGAGTCTCCCAGGAAACATCCCTCAATGCTGGAGAAGCTGAATATCCACCTCGGGTTCTCTTTTTCATACTGGGGAAACTGTAGGCCCAGGGGAGCCCTCGGTTAAGCATTGTGTCGGCCTGGGGGAGGGTTGATACAGTCAGTGAAACTGCTCCTCTTGTCTTTGTAATGCTGTCCTTCTGGATCTCTGTTGTCCAGGGGTATGTTTCAGCCTCACCCTCTGGGTTTTGGGATTTTCACAGTGGTGTCTGGTCCATGGATAGTTGCTATCTTCTTGTAAAGGAGAACTGAAGTCAGGAATCACCTATGTTGCCATCTTGATGACGTACGTCACTCTATCTAGTTATATTATTTACAATTCTCTCTCTGGTAGTTCTGACATCTGGGTCAGATCCAAGTCGGCTTCTGTTGATCGCTTTGTCTTCTTGGCAGGGTGTTTTGTTTTTCTTTGCTTTTTCACTTGTCACCTAACAGTGTTTGAAAGCTGGTTATCTAGGGTAGAACAGTAGAGACTGAAGTAGATATTATTCATGCCCAGAAATGGCATATCTTTTATTTTGTTAGTCTTTCCATGTGGGAGGTTAATCCGTCTCATGAGTACTTGAACTGAGCTTGGTTAGGGTTAGGGTTATCATCAGTGTACCACAGACTTAGCTCCTGTGTTAGTCTTAGTTTTAACTTGTGCTTAGAATGATGGCTGGTTTTCAGAGAAGGTTCCTCAGTGTCTGCTCAAGCCTCAAGTTTGAGTTTTTCCATTGTGACTGCACTTGAGGGAGCATGTCTCCATAGCCTCCACTCTCCCAGCTGTACACTGATGGCACTTGCTGCTCAGTGCCTGGTAGCCTCATGGTAAGCTGAGCAGGTATTCTTCTCAGGAAGGAGCTGTGTCTCTGTGCCCCAAGGATGGGGTCATCTCAGATCCTGCCCGTCTTTCTTAGGTAGGAGACTTTGAAGAGTTTGGTCCAGGATGTTTTCTTGCCCCTACTTCAGGGCTAGAGGGTATATTTGTGTTCTCTTCTCTCAGCTGCAATGGGTCTTAACCTTGGCTGGGGGCAACAGGGTTTACTGACATTCTCCGGAAAATGAAGGCTTTTGTTCCTGAAGGGAGATAAAGGTGGAGTATCCAGGTGGGCCTCTGCAGTTTTCTACAGTGGCTCTATTCCATCACAAGAGAGGTTTTCTCTGATTCTCAACGGCAGCTTTATTGACATTTTGGATTGGATGGTTCTTTGTTGTAGGGAGTTATTCTGTGTATTGCAAAATGTTTAGTAGTGTTCCTGGCCTCTAACTACTGGGCACCAGTAGCATCCTTCCAGGTATGGAAATAAAATTGTCTCCAGACATTGCCAAATATCCTCTTGGAGGTATAATTGCCCCTAATTAGAACCACTGCTCTGAACTCTCACCTTGCACCCAGTTTTCTCCTGAGAACCCAGGAGGTCCATGGAGAAGAGCCTGTGAACATTTGTGAATTACCCTTGTGTCTGAAGATCCCACAAGTTCTATATTCTCACACTAGGTGACATTCTGACCTGGTTAACAATTTCAGAAGTTTGTTAAAAATGTTTAGCTGAATTCTCCTTACTGGCTTCTAAGGGGTTCCATGTCTGCTCCAGTAAGCAAGTGCTTGCAGCCTGTTACTCCTTAGAGGCATTGGTCTTTCCTTAGATTTTGGATTAGTTGGTTATGCTGTGACTTCAGCTGCCTGGTGGGTTTCATAAAAGTTGTGAATTTGCAGACATTCAGGATTTTTTTTTTTTTTTTTTTGCTTTATGTTTGGCAACAACACTCTTTCCAGCTTTCTATACCTTAAGTGGAAGCTGGAAGTCTGGCATATATAATTTAAAAATTTTCTCAACTATTATGCAGAGAAATTGGAGACTTTCAGAGGTTAAGCAACTTCCGCATGTGCAAGAGATTTGCGCCAGTGTCTTTCTAGCTGTAAACACAAGTTTATTCCACAGTGTTATTCTGACTCTTTATTTAAGTGATAGTGTGTTAGGTTTAACTAGTGACTTTCCCAGGTAGGTTTTATATTCCCCTTTTAATTTATGCTCTAATATAGATTTAGATTGTAGTACAGAAAACTACTGGGCAGAATGAGAGAGGAGTACCAGTAGACCAGTTTGTTATTATGGGTGTCAGCCTACTCTCATGTCTCTCCCAGAGGTATCAAATTCAGATGTCTGTGGAGGCCAGGCAAGAAATATAAATGAGTGAAGTGTGCTGGGTCTGTGATCACTATCATTTTCCTTGACACTTGTGACTTTACTTTTGAGAGTGGCAGGGATACAGAGAAATATTTCTTTATAAGAAAAAGAGCAGAGCAAGCAGAATGATATGTGAGTACTCTGTCTCTCTCTCTGCCTAAGGACCGGCAGAATTTATTTGACCTTCCCCCCGCCGATTGAGGCATGTTGTGACAGTTCCTGGGCACTGTCTACTGTTTTAAAAAGTCACCCATTAAAGTTACCTGTCTGCTCCTGAGATCATTTCCTTCAACGTTAAATATTTGCCAAGCACCCACCACTTGCCAGGCTCTATTCTAGGCTCTGAGGATGCAGCAATGAAGTCAGCAAGACTTGCCTTTATGAAGCTTACATTTTGGTTTGTAGTCTGCAACAGGGAGAGTGGGGACCCTAGACATTAATAACACTGCCTAAAGAGCATGCTGCCACCACGCACCATCGATGTTGCCGAATTTTTTAATTTTCCAAGAGAAGCCAGAAGTCGGATTTTGACTGCAATTTTCTTATTTTAAAATATTGGCTCAATATGTTTTAAATTACTGTGGAGGTCAAACAAAACATGTTTGCAGACAGAATCTGGCTTGCGACCTCTGTCTAACACCATTTTTGCCCTTGCTGGTCTGCTTGAGAAGAAAAATGCAATGGAATGACAGCTGTAGCCATGCTAATTCCCTTCTCTGGAAGCAATGAACCAGTTGTCAGAGATTTGGCAATGCCAGGATTTAATTTGCAATACAAGGTCAACGATTTCAGTGAAAGCCATTTTAAGATCAGCCTTAAAACAAACCAAAAAAAAAGTGACTGTACAAATTAGATTTTTAGTGATTATTAACCTGGGCCCAACAGGATATGGTCAACGGGTTACTTGCAAGCAGGTTATATTGCAGTTATCAACCTGCTTGCAAGTTTGAGGCCAGATTTTAAAACGTGATTCCTGTTGTAGGCTGCTTGAATTTCAACAAACATGCTACTCCGAGGTCCAAAGTTGTAGCCAGAGTGAAAATTCCATAATGGTGCTCATTAGTTCATTAAGTCAAGTGTTCCTGAAAAGCCAAAAACAAGGTTTGGCTTGATAAATTGATAGCGTTTATAACGGTTATTTTTCTTTTCTTTCTTTTCTAATGAAAAGAACGCTACTTTGGACTTTCTTGACAATATAGGTCATACAGATAGTTTGGCAAATATATCAGTTTTCTGATTGGCTCCATCTTTTGCAAGTTATACAAGTGATAGGTTTTTAGGGGGTGTGGTGGCTGTTGATAACGCACTAATTTATTGAAATTATGATTTGCTGACAGATTCTACCCATTGTTCTCTGAACTTATCATTCTCATTGCCCCTCTGTGCTCATAGCTCTTCTCCGTCCATCTTTTTCTATTTGTCTCCTAATCCTGCCCACTGCTCAGACTTCACTCTGCTGTCCGTGTGTCCTTCTCACCGATCTGGCCTCTGGCACTGGCCTCACACCTATTTTCTTCATCTGCTTGTCGCAACTCTTAGTAATCGGGTCACATTTTACTTTTTAGCAGTTCTTTCCTACTTTAGAGGCCTTCAAATTAAATTCCCAGGAATTGCACTGGGAACGCACATTCAGGTATCAATGTTTAGGCCAGAACCAATACATTGCCCACGTCTCTTTATGCCCTACAGCCAGGTCACATGCTCTCTGATTCTTCTACAGCTCACGGTGGCTCGATTCTTCTTTTTTTTTTTTTAACATCTTTATTGGAGTATAATTGCTTTACAATGGTGTCTTAGTTTCTCCTTTATAACAAAGTGAATCAGCTATACCTATACATATATCTCCATATCTCCTCCCTCTTGCATCTCCCTCCCACCCTCCCTATCCCATCCCTCTAGGTGGACACAAAGCACCGAGCTGATCTCCCTGTGCTATGTGGTTACTTCCCACTAGCCATCTATTTTACATTTGGTAGTGCATATATGTCCATGCTACTCTCTCACTTCGTCCCAGCTTGCCCGTCCCCTTCCCCGCATCCTCAAGTCCATTCTCTACATCTGCGTCTTTATTCCTGTCCTGCCCAGAGGTTCTTCAGAACCATTTTTTAGAAAAATTTAGATTCCATATATATGTGTTAGCATACGGTATTTGTTTTTCTCTTTCTGACTTACTCCACTCTGTATGACAGATTCTAGGTCCATCCACCTCCCTGCAAATAACTCTATTTCATTTCTTTTTATGGCTGAGTAATATTCCATTGTATCTATGTGCCACATCTTCTTTATCCATTCATCTATCAATGGACTTAGGTTGCTTCCATGTCCTGGCTATTGTAAATAGTGCTGCAGTGAACATTGTGGGACGGGTCTCTTTTTCATTCACAGTTTTCTCAGGGTATACGCCCAGTAGTGGGATTGCTGGGTCATACGATAGTTCTATTTGTAGTTTTTTAAGGAACCTCCATACTGTTCTCCATAGTGGCTGTACCAATTTACATTCCCACCAACAGTGCAAGAAGGTTCCCTTTTCTCCACACCCTCTCCAGCATTTATTGTTTGTAGATTTTTGATGACGGCTATTCTGACTGGTGTGAGGTGATACCTCATTGTAGTTTTGATTTGCCTTTCTCTAATGATTAGTGATGTTGAGCATTCTTTCATGTGTTTGTTGGCTATCTGTATATCTTCTTTGGAGAAATGCCTATTTAGGTCTTCTGCCCATTTTTGGATTGGGTTGTTTTTTTGATATTGAGTTGCATGAGCTGCTTGTAAATTTTGGAGGTTAATCCTTTCTCAGTTGCTACATTTGCAAATATTTTCTCCCATTCTGAGGGTTGTCTTTTCATCTTGTTTATGGTTTCCTTTGTTGTGCAAACTATCAAAAGTTAAATACAAAGAAAAAATATTAAAAACAGCACGGGAAAAACAACAAAAAACACACAAGGGAATCCCCATAAGGTTAACAGCTGATATTTCAGCAGAAACTCTGAGAGCCAGACGGGAGTGGCAGGACATATTTAAAGTGATGAAAGGGAAAAACCTACAACCAAGATTACTCTACCCAGCAAGGATCTCATTCAGATTTGATGGAGAAATTAAAACCTTTACAGACAAGCAAAAGCTAAGAGAGTTCAGCACCACCAAACCAGCTTTACAACAAATGCTAAAGGAAATTTTCTAGGCAGGAAACACAAGAGAAGAAAAAGACCTACAGTAACAAACCCAAAACAATTAAGAAAATGGTAATAGGAACATACATATTGATAATTACCTTAAAGGTAAGTGGATGAAATGCTCCAGCCAAAAGACATAGACTGGCTGAATGGATACAAAAACAAGACCTGTATATATGCTGTCTACAAGAGACCCACTTCAGACCCAGGGACACATAACAGACTGAAAGTGAGGGGATGGAAAAAGATATTCCATGCAAATGTAAATCAAAAGAACGCTGGAGTAGCAATTCTCATATCAGACAAAATAGACTTTAAAATAAAGACTATTACAAGAGACAAGGAAGGACAGTACATAATGATCAATCCAAGAAGAAGATATGATAATTGTAAATATTTATGCACCCAACATAGGGGCACATCAATACATAAAGCAAATGCTAACAGCCATAGAAGGGGAAATCGACAGTAACACAATCATAGTAGGGGACTTTAACACCCCACTTTCATCGATTATTCTTTATTACCTCTGTTTGGCAGGCTGTCTCTCAGTTGTAAGGCATATGACTACAAGCCCCAAATTCTAGCTCATGGAGCCTTGGAGAGTGACATTCCTTATTGCAAATGATACTTGATCTAAGCTCCCAGAGATTCCAAGCAGGGAGGGAACTTCTGCCACACCTTTTACTCATGAGACCAAGGAATACTCGGTTTTACTTCTCTAGTGATACCTGCTTTTAAAATGATACACCACTTGGTTCTATCAAAGTATTTTCTAGATTCAACTACATGCTTTCTATGAGAAAATGAAGGGATCGTGATCTTATTTCACAGCTGTACTCAGTCTTACTGTACCAGTATTGCATTCTGAATACTGGTGCAGAAAGATGTTTAAAATGCAGCCTTCTGTGAAGGGAGAGAAGTTGTCTGCCTCATTTGGAACTCTCCTGAGCACTGTATTGATGTGAATAGAGCCAACCTGTGCTTCTTGGCTTGCATGTTTTGAATTCTATGTCTCCACATAAATTTATGATGAGAAAAACATGACCAACTTTACAAATTACAAACATTTTAAAGACAAATATTAGCTGTTAGATTGATACCAAATTCAAGGAAATAAAAGAAAACAGATTTCCACTTCACGTTCATTCCCAGTAATAGATGTTTTTGAATTCCTCTTCAGTCCCTGTGCCATGGAAAAAACAAGCAAGTTGAACTTCAATTTCTGTTACTTGACTAAAATTTTCTCATTTTGATGTCAGTTTTTTCTTTTAAATAATTTTACACGTATTTCCCTTATTTTAGGAAGTAATTGATATACCCTTTGCATCTTTCATGTCGCTCTTGCATAAAAAAGAGTTTTAAAATTAACACTAAAAGGACTGAAATCTTTCCTTTTGCAACATTGATTGCCATGTAAGAGCTCACTTGCCCTTTGTAGAGTGACTTTTTAAAACTATGACTGAGACCTCTGGATAAAAAAAAATATGTCATATATATCATTCATACATGATGTACTTTGTTTTACTGCCAAATACTGATAACCATTTCAAAAGGCAAATTCCAAGTTTAAAAGGCTCTTTTGGTGACTATTTACAGTAATCTAATAAATGCTGGGACTATCACTCACTTCCCATTTATTATAATCATCTGGCCCCGGATTGTATTCTAGTGTAGTATTTTTATCAATTGAAATAATATCAAGTGGAATAGCTTACAGATTGAATTTGATAACTTATTGCGTGACTCTAGGAGTTTTATGAGTGCTACAAACACATTTCCTTTGGTGAAGTGTGTGTGTTCCATATCTTTGCTGGATAATGTTCTCAGGATTTAATCTGCTTGCTACCTAAGTACACATATCTACCATTGACTTTATCAGATATTATCTACTATGACAGTCACAGAACGAGATTCTAATTTTTAAAAAGAGAAATATAAAAGCTACCAAAAGCATGTGACAGCAAGTTTTCATCATAAACTTCAGTGCAGTGTGTACTGGCCACATTTTAGGCGTAAACACGGGAGGTATAGGCTGTCTAGATGACGTTTGAACCTTCCCTACAGATTACTTTTGTAAAACATCTTGTGACAATTTGCCAGCTCTCAGTTTATTAGGCTAAGCTAAGCAAACAAGAACAACAATGAAAACAAGTTACCATCTGTATAGCATGGCGAACTATACTCAATATTTTGTAATAACCTATAAGAGAAAAGAATCTGAAAAGGAATATGTATATGTATAATTGAATCACTGTGCTGTACACTGGAAACTAACATGACATTGTAAATCAACTATACTTCAATAAAGTTTAAAAAATTTTTTTAAAAAGGCACCAAATCAAATCCTATTGACTTTATACTGAGATTTTGGGGGACCATTAAGAAGTATCATAGCTCTATCTCTCCTACTCCAAATTGCTTAATATGTCTTAAAATGGGACCAATTTATTCTAGTTTTCAACTGTTTTTCTTTTTTAGAGGAACTTGACTTAAATCTGTGCATTGCCAAGGGCAAGAAGCCGAGAACATGGATAGACAGGTAAGACTGATAAAACGGTAGCCCCTTCTTTGATTTTTATTTTTTTTCTTTAAAAGCAGCCTTTTAAGCTTTATTTTTCGTAATATTATCTGTGGAGGGAAAGTACAGAAGTGAGCAGAAATGTAGTCTCTTTTGCAGCACTTACGAATAAAGAGGTTGATGAACGAGTGTAGCAGACAGTGTAATAGCAAAAGAGTCTCTAGAAGTTAAACAGAAGTGCGTTCCGCGTTTCCAAGGCTCCCGTCATCCGTAGTAGGGCTTCACTGTGCCCGCCCCCTGTTCTATTTTTGATTAGATTCATAAACACAGCACCACATATTTTCATGTGGCTTATCGCCCAGGGGCAGAACTAGATTGACTGCACTGAAACTGTGAGGCCTGTGAGTTTTGGGCAAGGGCTAGAGTGAAATAAGTAGCGTAATTGTTTTTGTGGAGTGACCGTGGGACCTCCTCTGTTCTGAATTACACATGGCTCAACCCTTTGACCTAACCAGACTTGGCAGTGGCTGGCGGAGCTCCTGAAGCTGTGCTGAAAGGGTCCATCACTGACAAGTTGGAAGGTTCTCTGTCAGGCGAGGTGCGGGCCAACAATCATATTAAACTAGAGTAATTACCAGCGAGACCACGTCTGTGAACACCTCAACTTCATTTAACCCGTCATGATTATTTCAACAGGAAGCGCCAATGTGAGAAATTTGTGGAATCCAAATGTAGCATTGGGCCCTTTGATTAAAGAAGGTATATAAATATAATTTACTAAATTTTGGATCATCTTCAAGGATGTTTTGCCAAATTATTCAAACATTATTATGATGATTTTTTAAAAAATACATAAGGTTTGGGAAAATGCTATAAGCCATAACTAAAATTCTTTCATTGCAATGAGCTTAATTTAAATTCTTGAAAGATAGATGACAGCCCACTGATTTAATGCCTCAGAGGAATCAAAACTGAGGTGGATGCACAGAACTTCTAGAAAAGGTTGGAGAGAATCATGTGCTGACATTTTTGCATTTGCTGGAAATTTAATCTGTGATTCACATGATAATGATTTAGATGAATATATCTATATCTATGTATGATATGGAAGTCAGTCACCTGAAGTTTTATTTTCGATTCAGTTCTTAAATTTTCAAAGGCAGTATAAGCAGAGGACTTTGGTTTACTTTCAAGCACTTGACATTTTTTTCCAAAGCTAGTCCTATTTCTGAAAGATATCTAAAAAGTTTTTATCTACTTTTTTTTTTTCATGGCCAGTTTTACAAATTAAAGGTCTGTATAGGTGTTTTATCTTACAACAACTTGGAAATCATTTAGCATTGAATTGTTTTCTTTCTCATCTGAGGCAACTCAGGCTGAATATTAATTCAGTTCATAGTTAAATGACATTTAATTTTTTAAAAAAGAATATGCAACTTTATATTTTTTGAGTGTTATTCTTCTACTCTGGGAGCTCTAAAAGATGAAAATGCAGAGGTCCTTATCAGATCATTTACAGAAGAAAAAACACTATAATACCCTATAAGCCCTCCCAGTAAAGTTGCATTCAGCCCTACCCAGTCTTACTCTCATTAGCAGTGAAGAGTGTGCTCCCCACGTAATCTAACATGGAATGCTTAGAGCAGACAGGTGCAAATTGCAAGCTGTTTCACTTTGGCTGTTATCCCTTAAATCGACAAAGTAATGGACTGGGAGAACAAAAAGAGTTCCAGCTCAAGCCGAATAAATGAAAGTCTTAACAGGGACACACCAGCTGGCTAGGAGAATTCAATGTCGTGCACACTAAATGTTTACCTTTATGCTACTTGCCAAGGAAGACGGCTTCAATGACACCCCCTACCTTTTATTATTGAGGTGATGTTGCTTCCAAACCGTATTTTGCTTTATTGTAAAGGCAACACGATGGCCGAAGTGGGGGAGAACAGAAGCCAACATACCTGTTCCTGTTTACCATCATTACTCTCCTCGCAGCAATTCAGGCATGATTGGGTTCCTGGAGGTGGACCAGATTGACAGTATTTCTATCCGTGCCTTTTTTTTTTTTTTTTTTTTTTGGCTGATCCTAGCAAAGCCCCAGAGCAGTGAAACAACAAAAACAATCACCACCACCCCTCCTCCCCAACATGATGACGCTACTGAGCTAGTTGGCCGAAGAAAAAAAAACAACAGTGGTTCATGTTAGGAACACCTAAATTAATTTCGTGGAAGAGACATGCCACGCCAGGCTACGTAGGAATCTAAGGTATGCATCTCTGAAAAGGGACCCTGAGTCTGTCATTCCAAAGTTGCTTCTTCCCATGACTCCCCGGTACGCCCTGGAACCGCTGTCTGGAAGAAGGAACTTTAACTTTGGCTCTGAGGCCGCTGAGCGGGTCTGACTGCGGGGTCCTCCGCGCACGTGAAGGAGGGCGAAGACCCCGGAGCCGGCCTTGTTTACAGCCGGACGGGGGAAAACATCCAGACACAGATGCGGGCTGACGGTTTCATGAAGCACAATCGGTTGATCCCAGATGCAATCTGACTGCCCTGAACTGAGCGATGAGCTGTGCAGTATGCAGAATTCATTCTCTTGCTGGTCTGTGCCCACCAGGCCTGGAGCCGCGCTGCCCGCGCCCCTCGGCCGTGGCTGTGAGGGCAGCCAGAGCTGGGCGCTGCACCCGGGGACCCGATGCCTCCTGACGACAAATCACATTCTTTTACAAACTTCCTAGGTTTTGGTTGTCACGGGTTAGAAATGATTTTGTTGCTGTGGCGCGCGT